>NW_026593895.1:1810504-1820539 GCF_907164565.1 Psammomys obesus
ACATATACATATACATATACATATACATATACATATACATATACATACTGCCTGTTCCACATAGACGCAAATAATGCCAGAGCCTTCTAGGTCATCTCTAGGTAGGTTCATTCTACCCATTGAGATAGTGGGCCCAGAACTGCCCAGCTGAGGGTAGCAGGTGAGGATGCAAGCCCAGCACCTGCTTCACGCTAACTCACGCCCATCCACACAGGTCCTGCCAACTAGGAGGGGTCCACTGTGACTTCCCACCTACTTGCTGCTCCAGCTTCCAGCCACCACACCCCAATGTGCCCCCACAGTACTTGCTCTCCACCTGTGATGGCCCTTCCTACAGCACCCTCCTCCGAGGCGTTAGAGTCCTCATTAAACCGATACGGGCAGAGTCTTCAGAAGTGACACATCGCCAGCCAATGGGGACACTCTGCAGAAGTATGAGAGCTGCTGTCCCTAGCCGCCTCTCCTCAGACTCGGGCTCCCAACATCTAACGTGTGTCCTCGGTGGCTCCAGACCTCAGCATTCACACAGAACTCTGAGAGCTGGAGATCTAGAGCACTGGTCCTCTAGATCACAGAGACAATCTTTTCTTACGAGTTCCACTCCTGAAGAGCCTGGGAGCCGACGGAAGGGAGCTTCACTGCCCAATTTGAGTCTGCTGAGGTTGCACATGTGCCCAAGATGTGGTCCAGGCCTGGGCCAAGCCCACAGCCAAGGAGCCCAGGGCACAGCAGGAGACAAGCTGGGCAGGAAGCAAGGCCTCTGACCAACTGGGCTGGATCCTATCAGAGGCTCCACCATAGCCACATGCTGATGGATATGAGGGGATTCAAGGCATTCCTGTCTTTATATCTTTGGTCTCTGTCTCTGCCTCTCTGTCTCTCTCCCTGTCCCTCTCCATCTTTCTGTCTCTTGTCTCTCTGTATTTTGTTCTTTCCCACTCCTACTTCTCTCTCTTTGTCTCTTTCCTCTTGCTCTGTCTTCCATTCTGTCTCTGATGATCTCTTTTTCCCTCTTTATCTCTGCATCTGTCTCTCTCTATGCTTTTCTCCACACCTTTGTCTCTCTTTCCTCGTGTCTCACAAACACACACACACACACACACACACACACACACACACACACACCTCCCCCACTTCATTCCCAGCTCCTCATTCTCACAACCAGCCTTGTTGCCTTTAGCCTGAGCCCAGCGCTCAGCATCTTCCCCTCTGGCCCCTCCTTTTCCTTCTCCTTCCCCAATTAGCCCAGGAAACAGGGGCTGCAACAGCCAATTCAGCCTCAGCCCGGGGCATGCCCGGAGCCAAAAAGCACCTGTCACTTCCAGGCTCCGTCTCAGATCACTGTCGTCTGGCAGAGAGCACAGCACACTCAGCATAGAATGGGAAGGTTTGGGGGGCCAAAAGGAATGGAGCCTCACCCTTGCCTAGCCAGCAGCCCCTCACCCCTCTGTACTCGGTCACTAGAAACTTCTCATGCCCTCTGTACGGCAGGTACTTGTCAGGCTCGGAGATGGTATGCTGACCCCGAACAGCTAGCCTTGCCCTGCAGGGGAATGCCTGGCATCTGGAAGAAGATTGGTGCCCACAGGGAGTGTGCGTGCGCACCTGCGAGGGTGTGCGGAGATGCTCCTGTTGTGTATGTCCACTGCGTGTGCTGCAAAGCGGTGCAGAGGACTCGGGACCTCGGCAGGCCATCACCTGTCGCAGTGTCTGTGCTCATCCCACAGTCTCAGCAGTGGGAGAACTGAAAGTGACCTGACCACGCATGAGACAGTGCAAGCCAGGCGGTGACCTTGGTGAAGGTCTGAGAAGCCTTTGCCCGGGACGTCCGAAAGCCAGCGTGTTGCACGGGGCAGCAGGCTGAGCACCAGGTGTGTGAGCTGTGTGTGGGCTGCCGTAGTTAGGGCCAACAGGAAACAGGCACGCTCAGCAGCTCTTACCTAGCAGAGAAGACACTTTGATGGTGCGGCTTCCAGAAGTCTGCCAGGGGCATGGTGCTGGTGAGCAGACCCCATTATAGAGAACCAGAGGGGCCCTGAGGTCTGGGAGTAGCTAGGCACTGGCAAAGGTCGGAGTAAAAAGAGTGGTGACATCCTTTTTCCAGGGCCCTCCGGCAGGATCGGCTGACCTATGGCATAAACGTACGTATCAGCTAGTTCCACCGTGTAACACCATCATAACGCTTAAGGCTCAAAACAACCAAGATTTTATCAACAGCCTGCTCTCTGGGCAGCCGGGTGCAGGTCTAACGAAGATCCGCCAGGCTCTACTGTACCTTGAGTAACAGAGAGTGAGGCTGTTCACTCCCAGCTTCCCCGGCTGTACCCTCAGCCTCTCAGCCTCCTACAACGGGTTGGTCATCCCGCCCCATAGCAGCCTCTGCAGGCAGCAAGTTCCGACCCACACCTCCCCGTGCCCCTCGGCTAGACCAAGCCTTGTGGCTGGGCCCGTTCCAAATGTGAGTGGAGGGAATGCATGGATGGAGCGTTCTGCAGTGTTAGGGTCAGTCCTCTGGAGGCAGACGGGTGGAAATCCCCCGAGGCCGCAGCACAGGGCCGGCAGGACCGCGCTGGCATGCTGTGAAGGCAGAGGTCAGCCTGGGTGCAGCCCACCGCAGGAAGTCAGGAAACTGCGGCTCGCATGAGGACATCCTGCCTAAACACTAATTCCACCCAGCCAGCGCAGGCATGCCACCCATGTGGCTCCGGCTCCCAGTGGTTTCAGAGAAGTCAGCCATCTCTGACTTCACATGACGTCTCTGGAGTGTTGAATGCTATCCACTAATTAAAAATCTTCCCGTGCGCCAGACAGCATGTGCACTTTGGAATACTGTATAATGATGACACCGAATGCCACAGGGGATGTGCCAACCCTGAAGGGACATGCAGCTCCCATGGAGTCCCTGTGTGGGTACAGAACCTTTGGGCTGGGGGGGCTGGGGGGCTGGGACAGGCCCTGAACACCCTGGAGTCTGGCTCAGAAGCAGGATATTGGGGGTTGGAGGAGAGGGGGCAGCAGTAGCAGAATGCCAGACTGTGGAGTCAGAGGGTGAGGAGGCCTGTGGAATGCCACAGGCAGGCTGCTGGCCTGAGACGGGCTCTCCTCACAGCCTCTGCTTCAGCTAGGTGAACACAGATGTCTGTGCTCAAGAAAGCTGAACCTGACTAGGCTTCCAGGTCAGTCCTGGCTGACCAGTGTCAGGGTGCCCGGGGAAGGCAAATGCAGCTGTTCTGCAGCATCGACGCAACAGTGAGAAGAGCCTGGGCTGTGGCTGGCAGGGCAGGGCTGTGGCGAGTCACTTAAGGCCTGGTGACCTAGTTAGTTTTTTGTCAGCTTGACGCAGCTAGAGTTGTCTGGTCATTTCTAAAGGATTGATGTGCAAGGGCCCAGTTCACCCACTACTACCCCTGGACAGGTGGGCTTGGGAGGGCTAAAAAATGTACCTGGATGTCAGCCTGAGGAGTAAGCCAGTAAGCAGTGTTCTTCCACAGCCTCTGCTTCAGCTCCTGCCCCTGGGTTCCTGCCTTGGATGCTGGCTCTGACCTCCATTCATGAAGGATTGTTAGTTATAAAAGGAAATAAATAGAAGTTAGAAGTTTGCTTTCTATTACTGTTATACAACACCATGACCAAAGGTAACTTGGGAACTCCCTCAAGGTTGGGTTAGGTTTATGGTTAGGGTTAGGGATAAGGTTAGGGGTTAAGGTTAGGGATAAGGGTTAGGGTTGGGATCAGGGAGACTAGAGTTAAACACCACAAAATCCCTCAGGTCTCTGACAACCTGCACACACTGGGGCTCTGCCTGCCAGGGACTGCAAGGATAAGACTTAGCCTTCAGTGGCTCTGTCTCCAGCGAGTAAGGGAAGCAGATGGTCCAAGAAAGTCATGGGTTCTCCATCCATGAATATGCATGTACTGAGGCTCCAGCCCGGGTTCCAGGCCAGGGGCTGTGAAAGGGACAGGCTTTGATCTCCTGTTTTCCTGTGCTCCCCAGAGCTTGGCCTCATTCAGACATTGCCAGATCCTCACACAAAGTGGTGTCCATCTGGCTGGCTGGAGTGTTGCACTGACTACAAGATACCATGGAAATGGGAACCTGGAGGAGAGGCCTCAGGGAGTCTAAGAAGTTCAGAGGTTGGTGAAGGGATACAAGGAAGGCAACATGCTAGAAGTCAACCTGCTGTCTGTGTGTCCAGCATCCAGCAGTATGGCTGGTACCCTGCTCTTATCTTAGCCTGGGCAGGTTCCTGAGTTTCAAATGCCTTACAAATGACCCCCTGTCAGGGTCAGTGTGTGGAAGAGCTTCTCCTACCTCTCCCAGGTACAGTTAAACACCAGCATCTCCTCTGGAGAGGAGAGTGAAGGAGCAGGTGGCTTGCTGGGACTGGGGCTCCTGGGAGCTCCTAAGGAAACTGACATGGCATGGAGGAGAAAATGACAGAGTGGAATTTAGGTCAGCCTCTGAAGGAGCCCGCATGATGGAAGAGAGGGGCCTGAGAGGGCCAGCGCTGCCACAAAGGGAACAGGGTGATGGGAGAACTTTCTCCAATTATGTGAAGAAGAGCCAGCGTGTGTCAGCCAGGCTGCCTTACGATAGCAAATGACTGGGAGAAGCAGGCGCTTAATGGGTTTTTTCACTGCCATCAGTTAACCCGAGCGAGTGGCCCCGGTGACAGCACAGGACAGAGGAGGGTGCTGGGCTCAAGAGCCCTGGGGCTGGCTGATTTCCAGCCTGCACTTGGACACGGGATTTTGGAGACAGTGACAGGAGGAGGGAACAGACCAAGTGCATGCTTGCTCCTCAGACCAGCGTCAGACCAGCTGCTCTGGCCTCAGAACAGGGCATGGGGCTCACTATTGAGAGCTAGATGGACTCCTATCTAGAGGAATACTGGGAAAAGGCAAAGCCATGAGGTTGAAAACAGGCTTACACACATGCCTGGGGCAGCTGTGTGTAGACACAGGACTATTCTAACACCCCCCCCCCCGAAGTCTCTTATATACTAATCTATATTTTGATACCATTGAAGCATGTAGGCACAAAGGGGGCACAGACTCACCTTCACACACACTCACGGTCGTAGGCCTGCTTACATTTATTCATGGAAATCCAAGCCCAAAGGTACTAGATAACCAGATAAAGACATCAAACACACCTTCTCACAAAGCTCCCAGGCTCACATACAGACACAGGAAGACAAGGATAACCCGCACACACACACATGCATAGGTACCCAAGGACACGCACACACGAACACAAATGACATTCCAGGTACTCCCAGAAGCTCATGTTTACACACATGCAGAGTGACCAGAGCTTCCTGCGGGACACGCGTATCCATGTGCCACTCACAAATGCAACCCAGGTGAAGCACGGCTTTCCCAGTCAAGTCCCTCTTGCTCACAGACAAGAGTCAGCTCCTGACATCAGAACTCTGCACCATGCGCGAGCACTTAGTCCTCTTGCCTGCTTCAGCCTCCTATTCCACCCATCTCTGGCCTCCAGGTTTCCCCACGAATCCCCACACCAGCTAAAGGGAAACATTCTGAAGCCTGGCTCAGACGACCACTTTTCCACTCCCAAACCTCCATCCGAGGTGCCCTGTGGGGGCTCAATCTCACACCCAAGGGAAAGCCACCTTCCTTCTCCCAGCACTGCTGAGCTTCAGCTGACTTCCGCCTCTTGTTCGCCTGATCAGCCAGTGAAGCCTGGAGCATAGGGTGAAGCAGGGCTGTAGCTCCCTTGAGCCTCACAGGTCAGCAGCTCACTGGCTCTGCAACCTGCGACACTGGGACCAGGAAGCAGCAAGAGCCAGATGGAAAAACAGAATTCCAAGAGAGGAGAACCGGAACAGGGAAAGGGAGGTGCCTGGAGTGTGCACAGCCAGGACACAGAGAAACGAGAGCACTACCATGCACCCTACAACAGGGAGGGGTGCCAATTATCAGACTGGAAAGACAAAGAGGGCGTCAGCCACAGCTGGATAAGCCCTGCTGAGGGTCTGCCATTGAATGAGATATTCAGAACTGGGCAGCGGGTGGGAGCCGTGGCTGGGGTCTGGGCATGGTTCCGAGGAAAGTCACCAGGTAGCCCTCCACAGTTACGAGATGAGGGAGAGAGGAGCAAGGTTGACCATGGCTGAAGTCTGAGGCAGGAAGCCCACAGGAAGTGTTGGAGGGCAGGTAAGTCCAGAGGTTTGTTTGTGTGTTGTGGGGAATAGACCCATGTCCTCAAAGATGTCCATATCCTGTTCTCCCAGAGGTGTTGCATGGCAAAAAAGAGGCTTACAGGTATGGTTACAGAAAGTACCCTTACGTAGAGAGATGGTTCTGGGTGATCCAGATGGACCCTCATGTCATCCAAGGAGGTTGGAGGGACAGAGTTACAAGGCCCCAAGGACATTGGTGGTAGATGATTCTAGTGGCCACTGCTGTTATAATCCATCACCTCTGCCAGACATGCCAGGTTCTCTTAGCTGTTTTTGTCTGGCCTGTGACCCCTTAAAGATGTCCCAGGGATCTGAAGGCTGAGAGGGATGGGTTCACATCTTTCCAGAGTGACACCACTCTGTCAACACCTTGACTCTGGGACATCCAGCCTGGAGGACTGAGGAAGGATAAACTGGCAAAGCTGAAGCCGCTTGGCCTATGGACGCTTGTTACAGCACCAGGAGGATGTTCATGAAGCAGGTAGGTGCTGGAGGGCATGCGAAGTGCTTAGAAGTGGGAACGGTTGGTTTCTGGGAAATGACTGAGGTCTTGACGCTGAGGTAACCCCATATCAGGTGCAAGAGGAGGACCAACACAAGCCCTAGAGCTCTCAACAGAAGGTCAAGGAGATGAAAGAAGCCAGAGGAGGGTGGGGAGGAGGAAGCCTCCTGGAAGCCAAGGAAGGGAATGCTTCAAAAGGTAGAGCTCATGCATGAGTGTGTGCACATGCCCATCTATGTGTACACAAGTGTGTGTGCCCATGTGTATGTGTGTGTGTGTGTGTGTGTGTGTGTGTGTGTGTGTGTGCGCGCCTCGGAAAACAGTTTCACACCAAGAAGGGCTGAGCTGCCTGTTTATACCACGCGTCTCCACAGCATCCGAGCTGAAGAACAGACTCTATGAGCGCCCACCCCCACTGCAGTGTCGCCCCAGGGCTGAGGCTGGGGACAGTAGCAGTAACAGAAGGAAGGAGACTTTTGTGTGGTTCGAGGTTCCTACAGTTGATTTGCAGCAAAAGCTAAGGGCATGGATGCACTTCTAATGTCTTGGGGAGTGAGCAGCTATTTCAGCTCCCACAGGCAGATGAAGGGGAGGATGCCTGAGGGCAACTAGCTCTGTGACACTCTTTGTGGAACATGAACCAAGTAGGAGTGAGCAAGAGAACTGATGTATCCAACAAGGCATGGCTTGTGACAGTCTGAAGCGACTGGAACCATCTAGCACCTTGACTTCTGACTGGTTGGAGGCTGGGGGTGTCAGGAACACAAGACGGAGTGACCCGGAGAAGCTGTGGTACTCCCGCCTCTGTGCTCTATGGCTGGGTGTTGTCACATGACTGTGGGTCACCAGGAGCTCCAGCAGGAATCTCTCCACCGCCACGTGATGCACGAGAAAGCAGAAACACAACGCTGCCACTCACCAGCTCTCTGAAGCTACCCTTGGCTGCCTTCTCTCCATCCTCCTCGACACCTACCTGTGCCCAGAGAATGACCTTTGTCTCCACTGGCCACAGATCAGCTTGGCTTCCCCATGATACTCAGGACCAACCCAGTACTGGTATGGAGCAGAACGAGGTGAAAAATCACCAGGATTTTGCTCCCCATCTGTCACGTAGCTGAGTTGTGGTACTGAAACATTTCTTCCGAACAAGGCTCATAGGATTTGGTGCAGGATGCTCCAAGTTACATGATTCATAACCCACCCAACTGTGTCTGGGAGGAGGAGACCCTCAGAGGAGCTGCCTGCAGGCTGGGCCAGGGGTCACGAGTGATCACCCATGCTGGGGTGAGCTTTGAGTCAGCTGTGCTCTCAAAAGTTGTCCTGCATTCTCACCCTTGTAAGTAAACCCTCATTCACACTCTGAGAGTGACCCCAATAAACTCACTGACTCACTAAGCTAGGCTTGGCTGGAATCCTCTCTTTGATTGTTAGCTGGTGTCCTGTCTGGGGTAAAGACTCATTTACTTGTTGGTGTCCCCCAGGAAAAGTCACGCAAGACCCTCCCATCTGCACTCCCTCCTCCAGACACTCTATAGCTGCTGCAGGTGTCCTGGAGCAAGCCTGTCCCTCCTCTGGGGTCAGCACTGCTTCCTCCCCAATCTTTTTGGCCTGAGAGGTGGCTGCTGATTTCGGGGCACTTCAGTGTCCCCTGAGTTTCCCTCAGATGCTGCCCACACCACTATAAAAACAAAAAAAGCCCCATTGATGTACCTTCATAAGTATTCCCGGGGGACAGGTGTCCTCCTCACACAAGCATCTGTCAGGAGCGAACACAGAGGCCAGCACACTCCTGGGCACAGACGAGAGCCAGCGTGTCCAAAGCAGAATGAAGGTGTAGTCTATCTGAATCAAGATGTTCTCTATGGGAGTCCTAAATAGGAGGCCTCCGAAAGACTGTGTTATGTTCATATGGAAGCTAGAAGCATGAGATCTAAAGCATGAATCTGAAGAGATAAAAAGAGAACACATAAACCTTCCAAAATTCTGAGGTACATCAAAAGCCAAGGTGATACAGGGCTGGAGAGATGGCTCAGTGGTTAGGAGCACAGGCTGTTCTTCCAAAAGACCTTCAGGATAGCTCACAGCCATCTATAACTCCAGTTGCAGGGGATGGATGTCCTTTTCTGGCCTCTGCAGGCACTATACATGCATGCACAGACATGCAAGCAGGGAACACACCCATGCCCATAAAAATAATAAAATAGCTCTTTAAAAAATAAATGCAAAATGTGGCCATAGACTCTGTAGTAGGGAAGTCAGAAGCCTGGAGTAAGGAGACAGATGAAGAGTGGAACTATTAATTACAGTAAGCGCCTGACGCACGGTCTTACAATAACCACCCAACTAAAGAGCCAATCTTTCCATAAGGAGTCAGACGATAACAGACCAAGTACCATTTATACGAGATCCTTCTAATGCAAAGTTATAAAAGATAGAAACACACCAGCATAAAAAAATCAGAAGGAGCTCGTGGGTCAAGTACCCACTTCAGATTTAGGAGCCTGTGACAGAAAGCCTCCCACAGAGCAGGAAACCCAAATGGTCATGAGACCTTTCATACCGAATCTCATCACATTCTAAAGGGAAGTGAAACTTGTTTTAGGTTTATTTTTGTTTATATGTAGGTGTCAATGTGCACATGCGTGCAGTGACCATAGAGGACAGCAGAGGGTGGCAGACCCCCTGGAGCTGGGTTTATAAGTGGTTGTGAGATGCCCCGTGAGGAAGATGGGAACTAAACTCAGGTTCTCAAGCACATATAAGCATGTGGTCACACGTACTGAGAGACGGGCAAGTACAGATGTGAAACTTGCAATCTGACATGAATGACAACTCAAGAATAAACTAGTTGAGTAGTCAAAGCAAACTATTAAAATACAGAAATTAAAAAATATTGGGGGGTGCTGGAGAGATGGCTCAGCGGTTATGAGTACGGGATGCTCTTCCAGAGGGCCTGGGTTCAATTCCCAGCACCCACATGGCAGCTTACAACTGTTTGTAATTCCAATTCCAGGGGATCTGACACCCTCACACAAACATACATGCAGGCAAAACATCAACAAATGCTCTAAAAATAAATACATTTTAAAAACTATTGGTGGGGCACACCTTTAATCCCAGCACTTAAGAGCCAAGAGGCAGGCGGATCTCTGAGTTTGAGGCCAGCCTGATCTACAAAGCAAGTCCCAAGACAGCCAGGGCTATAGAGAGAATCCCTGTCTCAAAAAACAAGACAAAAAAGAAAAAAAGAAAGAAAAGAAAAAGGAAGGAAGGAAGGAAGGAAGGAAGGAAGGAAGGAAGGAAGGAAGGAAGGAAGGAAGGAAG
>NW_026593895.1:1820549-1824845 GCF_907164565.1 Psammomys obesus
AAGGAAGGAAGGAAGGAAGGAAGGAAGGAAGGAAGGAAGGAAGGAAGCTTAAGAAATAATACCCACAAAAAAATCAAAGGGGATTGCATGGATCCTGTTCTCTGACCCCAGCGTAATTCTGACCTGCAAATGCTTTTGTTATAACTACAAAGGTTTCCAGAAAGATCCTTCAGAAGGCTTGAATAAATGCAGACACGTGTCTTATTCTTACTCAGAAAGCATAAGCCTTAACATGGCTCATTCAACTTCAACCCAAATGGGAGGATGGAATGCCAAAACCCACAGGAAATTTCATCCCAAGAATATAACAAAGTAACTACAGAGATGTGTCAGGAGAGGACAGGGAGAACTGAGAAGCCAGCTGGAGACAGATCACTCACCCTCCTGTGACTTCAGTGCATCCCTGATGAAAAATTCAAACAGCCACAGAGCAGAGCTGAGCACAAGAAGACAAGCATGTGCTCCCATGAAACCCCTGGGTAACAGGACAGGGAGTAAAAGAGGCTTTGTGTAACAGTCTCAACTAACCAAAATGCATTAAGTTCTAGGGAAACGTAATTGAAGAGACAAGGGATGCCATTTAGTGGAGCAACACTGCCAATCACATGTGAGGCCCTGGCTTATACCCCCAGCACTATAGCTAGATGATGATGATGATGATGATGATGATGATGATGATGATGATGAAGATAGATAGATAGATAGATAGATAGATAGATAGATAGATAGATAGATAGATAATAAATAGATGATAGATAGAGGATAAGTAGATGATCATTCAGTGCAACAATACTTGCCTATTAGGTGGGTGGGTAGGTGAGTGGGTAAATGGATGGATGGATGGATGGATAGATAGATAGATAGATAGATAGATAGATAGATAGAGACGGATGTACAGATAAAAGATAGATGATAGAAGGTAAATAGGTGATAAAAGATAGATGATACATAGACAGACAAACAGATGATATAACAAAATGCCAAAAGCAAAAGTCACAAAATTTGACTGTATTGTCACCTTAAATTTCTTTAGGGTTAAACAAATAGAATCAAGAAAATTAAAAATAAAGACAAAGTGGAAAAGAGGTAGTGGGTGTGGAGAAATAATTTCAACACTCCTGTAAACCCAAGTAAAGGGTTAACATTTGTAACATATTAAGGAAACAAGAGAATATTAACATACAAATAGAAAAACGAACAGGGACTATGAACCCCCAACTTTAAATGAAAGAAATGAAAATATCAGAAAGCATTTGGGAAAAACACTCAGCCTCATTAGTATTCAAGTACATGCAAATTAAAACAACAAGCCCCCGTTTTCACCTATGAAATTGGCTCTTCATTATTACTGTTTTTGCACCTGGGTTAGGGAGCGGGTGAATCTGGGCGTTTCTGCTTCTGGGCAACCTGAGGTGGCACAGCTTGTTAGAGGGCAATTTCATCTTCCATGTCCATTTTGCTCACATTTTTGACCCCCCCTCTTATGGAATTTTGTCCTGAAAAATGAAGAATTAGCTTGAAGGTCATTTATTGCTGTTTTTTTTTTTTCATTTTCCTGTAATGTCAGTTAATAGGTGGATGCCTGTATGTATGTATATAACCAATCTTCATACAATAGAATTCTCTATCAATCCAGGACAGCATTGCGCAAGTGTGCATGCATACACTGTATTGTCGTTCGAAAAGAGTAAGTGATGAAATAATGCATGCAAGAAAAAAAAATCAGTTTCTATAAGAAAAATCAGACAGGGTACACCCTGAGCTAGCGGCACCTCCGCCTCGAATTGTGATTATTTCCACTTTTAAGGCTCTACAATAAGCATGCACTAATCATGTGTTACAAATACATGTTTTAAAGAATGATGGAGACTATATCAATTATAACCCCATCAGACAGGCACAACCAACAGCCAGGGCATGTGTACTGAAAACTGTATGCGTGATATGAAAAGATGGTCACTCTATGTCCTTAAGTGGAGATAGGACATTGCAAAACAGTGTGCGCACCGTAATCTCCTTTTTGTTGAAAAGTAGAAAACGCATCTATTTATATGCGCTAGACACAGCAGATTATAAAGTGAAGCACTGGGAATGGTTGTCTCTGGCTGCCACAATAGGATGGTGCCAGCACGCTCTTTGCTTTGTATATTTCTGCATTGTTCGCATTTTCTACAGCTAAAATCTATTATTTTGAAATTAAAAATTGTCCTTATTTTTAAGAAGCCATTCACGTCTTTATGTCTCACAACCCCACTGTGCCACCTCCGTTTTGAGGAAATGGCTCATCTCTGTGTCTGCTCCCTCACCCAGTGTTTCTTGCTCCCAAGGAGAGTGTCACGGGGCCTTGGTGTGTCTGGCACACTGCTGGCTATCACTCCAGAGACGCATGTGGCTTCTGGAAAGAGGCCTAGGACAACCCCACAGCAAGAACTGTCTGCTCGGTGGTGAAGGGTCTGAGGCCAAGGGCCCTGTCTGAAATCAGCATGCTCTCCATCACTGCTTAGAAGGCAGAACATGTCACCCTAACTGTCTTGCAGAGGGTCACATTCAGAAAAGCCAGGAAGCTTAAGGTACTTAAAAGGACACCCAGGAGCCTGGGGCATTCGGAAGGTGTCTCATTCTGTAGCAATTGCTATTATACTCTGGGCAAAATTTTAGACCATTTCCTACCAACCTAAGAAAACACCCAAGAAGGGCTAATTTATAAAGAAGAGAGGTTTATTTGGCTCAGAGTTCTGAGGCTGGGAAGTCCAGGAGCACGGTGCTGGCACCTAGTGTCATTTGGCAAAGACCTCAGTTACATCAAACATGACACGGGGTGTCATATGGGAGGCAGGGCATCATTCAAGCTCAGGTCTTCCCTATTCTGCTGATGTCACCTTGGCGACCTCCTCTGCACCCAGTTACTTCCCAGAGACTGTCCTTCCAGACTCTCTTCCAAGTAATTCTGGGGATGCAATCTGCAGCACTTGAGCTTTGTGGGGGACACATTCCAACCCTAGCAGCACAAAGGAGTTCTATACCCAGGGCTAAAATGAGAAAGAGAGAGAGAACGCACAAGACAGCTCAGAGCCCATGCTGGCTGGAGGAATAGCTTTGCTTCTGTTATGAAAAGCAGCATCTGTGTTGGGGCACGAGCCTGCTCTGCTACCAAAGGAAGAACCAGAGCCTTCCTGCTGTGTACCTGGGGCCAGACCCAGAGCCCAGTGACCACAGCTGCTGGCTCTCTGTTGTCTTTCCAAGTGACTTCATTGGCTCACGTTGACATGACAGCTTGCAATGAGCCCAGGAAACATAGCTCCCATTCTTGCAGCTTCAAAAAGGAGAACTTGAATAACGCCCTCAGAACCCAATCACTTCCTCACTCTCCCAAACAAAAACAGCACCGGCACATTCTATTTGTAGCCATCTCCTGCACACACGAGAACATTCTCATCTCTCCCCAAAAGGCTCTGCTGATCCTCCTTTCAGTTCAGTCACCATGCAGCCGGGATACACTCTGGCATTAGGTTAAATGTTAAATGCCATATACTAAGAACAGGGGACAGAGAAGAAATCTGGAAGCATTGGTGAATAAACATGTCCAACGCAGGGGAAGACAGTATGGCTATACTTCCTGATTGTGCCACCAGAGTTCTCTTCTTCCTTCTCTTATCTGATTTCCAAACAGCCCCTCAGCTGTGCTTCTTCACTGATAGCAAAACCAACTGTCCTCCCTGGGGACCTGTGCTCTCTGCCATTCTGGCTTTCTCAGGGTTGCTTGTTTTCTGTTGTCCTTTACCATCAGACGAAGACTGCGAGAGATCCGCAGAGAGACTCCAGACTTGACCTTCATGGCCCCTGCCACCCTTTGACAGACCTATCTGCTGTCTACAACCTATACAAAAATATCTGTTTGTCGACTCAGAACCTGTAAAATCCCAGGCCCATCACCAGTAAAACCACTGCTGCAGCTGCTGTGGGTGGCATTTCCACCCAGGAATCACAGTGTCGAATTCAGCGACGCCTGGAGCCCTGGAGATAGATCCCCAAGCTACAAATACGTAGCCTCACTTGTTCTCACGTCATTCCAGATCCATAGTCTCACTATGGACAGAACAGCAGCCCGTGTGACCCATGCTAGATGTGCTAGACCTCAGTGGGCACCCTCCTTGCTTGCTTCCCAGTTGAGTGTCTGGTAGTTTATATCAGGACTTGGCAAACTGCGGGCCATGGGCCGAGTCTAGCTTGTCTTCCCTGACACTCTTTCGAGAAGTCCACCTACCCTCCC
The DNA here is from genome assembly GCF_907164565.1 of Psammomys obesus. Taxonomy (NCBI): domain Eukaryota; kingdom Metazoa; phylum Chordata; class Mammalia; order Rodentia; family Muridae; genus Psammomys; species Psammomys obesus. The sequence goes on from NW_026593895.1 coordinate 1,824,820, forward strand.
CATATCCAAGCCCCACCCCCCATGAG
>NW_026593895.1:1824855-1869452 GCF_907164565.1 Psammomys obesus
GAGAAGTCCACCTACCCTCCCCATATCCAAGCCCCACCCCCCATGAGCAGGTATAGATAGGCACACTTCTGTTTGGATCCATAGCCAACCAAACAGACTCCATCTTCACGAATTGCTGGTCTGGAAGCTCCACTGAGCCAAAGGGAAACATCTGGAAACAGGGTGTGTTTCCTCTTCCTCTATCAGTGGGTCATAGGAAAACTCCCATGACACCATAATGATCTTCTCCTGGGTCAAAACTGAGACAGATGTCCTGGGGCACAGACGCAGGCTCTTGATGACAGCACGGGCAGAGGAGAGTCGGTGCTCTCCTGGGGAACTTGCTCCTGTGAACTCCTCACGGGCTTCTCAGGAAAGCAGGCACTCATCACTCCAGACAGGAGGAAGCAGCTGTTTCTCGGGCTCTTCCAAGTTCAATAACATGCCCCGGCATCCCTCTCCTCCCTGATCAGTGCCCTAACGTTTATAAAACACATCTGTCAGGGCTGCAAATTCAATCGACATTGTCATTGTGTGCCCTCATGATCAAATCGAGAGTCTCGTTTTCAGCTTGGATCAGCCCTGTAGCTACAAAGAAAACGAGATTGCTTCGGGATGCGGTAATGCCTCTAATTCATCCACCCCATCTTAGATTTCACAGCCTCTATTTTGTTGCTTTCTCTCTGCATGCCTCTCAGGCTGTCAGAAGGTCAGAAGTAACTGGGCACTTGGCTGTATTCCCATGGTCACCACCCTGCCCAGACAGTCACCATGGGGTAGCTTCTGCCCCATGCCCTCAGTGGGGGTCTGGTAGAAACCAGTGCCATCATTTGCAGGTAACCAGGTGATTTCCCCTCCCCACTCCATACGTTCTGTTGTAATTTTCTCTGAGATAAACTTCCATCCCATTTTTCTGGAAAACTCATCAAGCTCAGGAAGCAAACAACTCAAAGCGTTCAGGAAGTCCCGGAAACTGACCAGATTCACTCGGCTCCTTTCCTCCCTAGGCATACATAGGCAGTAAAGTGTGCAGAGAGACACTGTCAGGCTGAGCTGCCTACCAAAGGCTCAGACCGCCTGATCTACCTGAAGGAGACTGTATCCAACCTGTTGAGGTGTCTGCATTCTGTGCCATGTGCTCCAAGTGTCCAGCTTTTGGGAGCTGTCATCCATGCTGGGGTTTTGGCGATACAGTTGTCTTTTAGTCCCTTCTGCTTCTATACCTTCTCACCCCAATGAGCTAATTGGTTTATAAAGTTGGACTCTGGTGGCACACACACTTCGGTCTGCCACCAGCTGCCTATCTGTCCCCAGGAATAGTGTCACCATAGCTTCTGAATTGCATTGCACCAGGGCTCTAACCACCAACGCTAGTGTCGGATTCATGGTAGACACCACACAACTGCAGAATGGTTGTTTACGGAGAAAGGGAACCTCTTGGATCATACAGCCAGGGGACACGAGGGAGCTAGCTTGAAGCACCAAAGAACACAAGACACTGGGCTCTGTGACAGCGGGTAGAGACAAGGTCTCTCCGACATAAGCTGAAGACTGTTTCCTGGCAGCCTTGGGGTCCCTCTTGACAGACAGCAGACTCCTCTCCAAAGGTAAAGTGCCAGAGAGACACTGCTGATTGACACATCTTGAGACCCCGTGACCTTCTAGAGACCTTTTATTTGAAGGTACTTTGGCCCATCACCTCTGAGGCCTATGCCAGCTGCTCCTCGGAACCTGGCAGGCATGGTGAGGTGTGCCCGAGATAGAGCTTCTGTTTTACTGAACGAGACACACACAGCACACGGGATACACATATACGGTACATGCACACAGCACACACATACACACTTGTGCTTCAGTGGAAGGGTAAGCTGAGCTTACACATCCATACCACACACCAGGCACACACAATACACACCCTACCCCTTCACGCACCACACACACTCTGAGACAGGGCTCCTGTTTTGTTAAGTTAAGAAGTACCAAGCATTTGCACACCACACACCCATACAAATACACGGGGCACATGCCACAGAGGTGCACACACAACATATATGAATGTTCAACATGTATGCGCGAAGTACATGCACAGAAGACACACGGCATGGTAACCATTTCATTATAAGATAAGATAAGAGGGAGGGCTGGAGAGTTGGCTCAGCAATTGAGAGAGAGCATGTACTGCTCTTGCAGAGGTCCTGGGGTCAGTTCCCACCACAACTGCCGGTAACCCCAGGGGATCTGACCTCCGAGGGCACCTGAACACACATGGCGCATATAAACTCACACAGGCACACACAGAGAAATGATTAAACGAATAAAGAAATAAAAACATCTTTGCTGGGCATGTCTTAGAGGTGTGTGTGTCTTTAATTTCAGCACTCAGAAGGTAGAGGCAGGTGGATCTCTGTTTTGAGGACAGCCTGGGCTACATAGTGAGACCTTGTCTCAGAGAGAAAAAAAAAGAGAAGAAAAGAGAAGAAGAGAAGACGGATACTGAGCGCATGACACATACACACACCACACACACGCACAGGCGCATGCACAGCACTCCGAGAAACATATCTTTGACTAAACAGAAAGAATTGGAAGCTATTTGACTGTCTGCCAGGGGCTTGTTAGGAAATCACGTTGGACTGCTAAGAAGAATGAGATAGCTACACAGAGACCAAGAAATATCTCAAAGCACACCGTCACCTCAGAGAAACCCAAGATGGCATAATGGTACACTGTGGGCCCATTTATTTTTTAAACAATAATTATATATGTATATGTATGTGCATTTTTAAAAGGTTAGGACAAAAAACACAGATCTTTGATAAAAAAGAAAGACTTCAGGCAGGGCGGAGGGATCGTGTGGGGGAGGCAGCCTCCGGAAGACTGCCGGCTCCTGTTCTCCTCTCTTCCTTACTCAGTTCGGAGCAGCGCACAAGGAGCCAAGTACTGTTTCCTAACTTGATATGAGCCCGGAGGCAGGAAGGCCTGACTGTCATCTGCTTCTGAGTGGGTGCTCAGCCTCCCTTGGGGGTCTCACGTGGCTCCCCACTGTCTGCCCCTGTCTCCTCTCTTGTCCCTCTACCTCACACTGCCTTCTCCCTTTGGCCTTGGAAACACATTCCCACTATGTGGCTGCTCCTTGTTCTTCCTGCAGAAGCCAGACAGGCCAACACTTTGCCAACCTGTGAAATCAACATCGTAGGTCAGGATTGTGGCTTCCATCCTGCATGGCCTGGGGATGTTTGTCTCTACCTTGGTTCTCTGGGCACAGAGGGGAAAGGCCCTACAACTACCTGCCCTCGGTTTCCGCCTGAATACAGAACTACACTCCTAGAACAGGGAAGAAAGCCTTGTGTGCAGCAAGCTCTAGGGAGGGTTAGATTAGAGATAACCTGCAGAGAACGCATAGGGACCCAGGACCTTAGGACGCAGCAGCGTCAACCTTCAACACAAGGCAGAGCTGTGGAAAGCAGAAGTGGTCCCCACACTGGACAGACACTAGAACCAAGGGTGGGGCGGGGGTAGGGGAGAGAACTGTCCAGGACACAGGGCTAAACCTGACAAAGCCCTGAAGAGATTGTTTCAGAACAGTCCCAGACTATCTGTCTGCTATACCTCCTCCAGGCTCTTTCTGCTCTGTCACCCATGCTCCAGCCACAAGGCCTCCAGGGCCTCCTTTCCCAAATCCCCTCCTTCTGACCTTCTCAGCCGAGATGCCAGCCCCCCACAGGTTGCCCAGGCTAGCCTACTCCTGGAGATCTTCACTGCACTCTGCTGCTCTCTGCTCACACAGCTTACCTGTCTCCCTGCCTCGGCTGCTAGCTTTCAGATGCCGTACCCACCATTTTCACTTCTGTATTTCCTGTCCCCAGAACAGGAGCAGCATGTGAGGGGTGCTCAGTTACTGTGGCCACAGCAGCTCACCTCACCAGGCATCGGAGAGCAAGCACCAGGCTGACGCCCTGCACCGGCTCTGCTCTTCCGTGTGTGGCCTTCAGCAGTCACTCGTTTCCTCACCCCCACCCTGACCGTAGAGGAGAGTGTGAGAATGACACTGGAGTGATGCAGAAGCCCCCCCAAAACAATAGGGGATACATCCCAGAATACACCCCCAAACTTGCAGTGGATGTCTGGGTCCCGGAGCAGAACCTGTATGATGACTGCCTCCTCACCTTAGCTACACGATTGACACCATGGCCATAACTTTTCCAGTTTGCCTTGTCACAGCAGAGGTGACCCACATTTCTCCGTTCCACTTTTAGACCTCCAAGGCTGGAAGGGAAGCTTCATTCACCCCTAGCTCTTAGCAGTCTTGGGGTGATGATTTTCTTCATTAAGGATCTCACCTTATCAGTTAAAGAAAACACTTTGTGACTTTTTTTTGGCACACCTGAATGGCCTGTGCCACTCCTCTTGCTCCTCGAGGACACTGGTAGCTATAGTAAGAGCCGCTTGATGATAAGCACTGCCATACGGTGACAGCCTGATCTCCAAGGCGATACTGAGAGGTTGTTGGGAGGGTTATGCAGGGGCGGCTCACATCCTAACCAGGACAGGGTGATACGGTACAAGATCTAATCTCCACCCAGATGGCATGCAATTTAAAACTCATAAACAGTCTATTTCTGTCATCTTCCATTTAATAATTTCAGTCCCTGGCTGGCCATAGGTAGCTGAAGTTACAGAAAGTGAAGTCACAGATAAAGGGAGAGTTACTGTATTTGCAAAGCGCTTAGGGTGGTGTCAGAACTCAGGACAAGTCACAGCAGTGACAGTTCAAGCCCAAATCGAAGGCACAGGGCAGGACTAGATTAGGGATGAAACACCACCTTTCTGCTTTGCCCATCAGCTTTCCCAGGTGAGGAGAGTGAGGAGCCTTCAGGGAGGTATGCTCAGGCAAGCGACACTTCTCAGAGAGGGGTCAGCAAGTGAGGAGGCTGACACCAGGCCCTGTCCTGCTCACAGATGATAGTCCTTCCTCTGGAAGTGAAATCAAATTTATCAAAGGGATTTAAGAGGGACGTCAGGTGTGTGTTCATAAGAGTCCCCAAGGGACATGCCAAGGATGCACTGGGGTGTAGGTACTCACAGTCTGATTCCCCAGCTTCTCTGTAGCCCAACCTGGAACCCCAAACATCCATCATGGTGCTTGCTTTTTCCTGATAGGTTCAAGCCTGTCGCTCATGTCCTCTGACCTGAGCCAGAGAGGCATGTATCAGGAAAAAAAGAAAAAAATCAGGAATAGCATCTAGGAGCCCCAGGATGGAAATCTGTCACTGTCTGCTGTTGAAAGTTGGTCTGATGATTGTGTATTGATGCTAATTACTGGCCCTCAAGATCTGGTTACTGGCTGGCTACACCTGTCCTTGTTGTATAAACTGACCTGACTGGCTGATCAAACAGCCTATACCTGGGTAGGGCAGAAAGGGGTAGGGGTAACTAAGGTTCTGGGGCTTTTGAGGACAAGACAATCACAGGAAAAGATGGATGGAAAAGAGACAGACAGGAAGAGAGAAGGAAGGAGGATGCCACAAAGGTTAGCACGGAGAAGAAACCACACGGGGCGGGAGGAGAGACTGCAATAATGTGGAAAGGCCCAGGTGAAGAATACAAGCAACTATTTATAAGAGCATGGGTAGAAGGGAGCCCAGAAGGGTGGTTACGGCGGATGGCATTGGGTGTGGGCTAAGAGGTGGATGGTGAGATTATTGAGACAGAGTAGGTAAAATATCTGCCAGCCCAAAGTAAATACAACAAAAAATCTAACAGGTGTCTCCATTTTATTTTATTGTGATAGTGGGTTAAATAATTACAGGGCAATAATTAGTCAATAATAATATAGCCCAACAACACTGTTATTTATTACAACAGTCTACTACCCAGCATCCTCTCTGTCCCTCTCTCCACCTATGGTTCATATGCAGCTGACCCTGCTGGACCTAATGGCTACAGCTCACCCAGACCCAGGAGGCCGGATCCTCTTGCTCAGGGATGAAGTAGGTGAGCTGAACTCAAGACTGGGGATTCTCTTGCTTGCAAAGGTGACATTCCCTGTGCTCTGGCGATGGCCAGCTCGTCTGTGATCCAGGAACTAAGAAGAGGAACACAAGGGACCACGAAACTCCACAAGAACCAGGACAGTGTTGAGTGGCCATATCCACAGGTGACAGAGATACAACAGATACAGGGGACAAACTGAAAAGTTTCGTGGCAGTTAGCTTTCGCTGTGTAAGTGCACACTGGCTTGTGTGATCACCATTTTTTTAGCTCAGGATTCTGGCATCAGCATTTTGGGCTGGGCTCCCAAAGGGGTCTTTTGGCCCACTGTTCTCAGCTGGATTTGGCTGGGTACATTCACTCTTCTACAGCTGGTCATTTACAACACAGGACTACCCTCCAAGCCAAACTGCCTCTGTCTTCAGGACCCCGGCTGGGCCCCCTTGATAAAAATCATACAGTTGGGTTTGTTGGGGTCTCTGGGAAGGGCTAGAGGATATGGGTGAAGAAGGATTCAGAAAGTGGGCACCATCTACACAACCAAGGGGAAATCATCATCTCTCCTGGCTGTAGACAGCATTTAAGGTCAGCCAGGCTCTTTGCCTGTAACCCCTCACCCGTTGCTGTATAAGAAAGCCTAATGAACTCATTGGTTTCTCAGAGTGAACGTGGAAGGGATCGCATCTTGGTTTGTCTTTGGGACTGTTGGAGAAGGGACAGGTGATCTCCCCAAGGGAAGGAATTGTAGTAACGCTGTTGGAAACAGGGCTCAGGATAAGCACCTCCAGCAGCCCATTTTCCACACACGTCACACACTGCGGCAGGCCAGCCTGGGCTGCTTCTCCCAGCGCGTGTACAAGTCAGCCTCCGGAAGCCAGCACATTCTACCAGCCAGCACAGGTTTCAACCAGCCTAGAGCCAGGAGCTGGGGAAGGGACCCAGCCCGTAGCCCTTTGTGGAAAATGCTGCACCATGTCGCCAAGATGTGAGGTGCAGAGAGAGGAGAAGGTATAGCTTTTTTGCTGAAGATGAGTAAAAACAGGATACAATATGACAAGTGCCTCCTTAAAAGCAAAGAATTGGGCTGGGCGGTGGTGGTGCAGGCCTTTATCTCAGCACTTGGGAAGCAGAGACAGGTGGATCTCTGTTTGAGGCTTGGTCTACACAGTGAGTTTTAGAACAGCCAGGGCCACACAGAGAAAGTTTGTCTCAAAAAAACAAATCAAATACATGGAGAGAATTGGTTTTAAAATGCTGGTGAGAAGCCCAGCCAGAGACATAAGTCTTTGGGGCTTGGAAGGGTGGGAGTTCCTATGGCACCGTAGAGGTGAGGACAGAAGCCCTGACCTTGACACAGGGCAAATCAGAGCCATTCCTGGTTAGAGGTTTGGGGTGTTAGAGTCAGCCTGTGCCGGATGTGAAATCATCTCTCTGACACAGTTAGCAGCTAATGTGTCTTTAATAACCAGCCCAGGATGCCAGACAGACCTGTGGAAAGTCAGATCATGGTCACCACAGCCAGTGTGGGAGCCCAACAGAGTGCCTATGACGGCCAACCCAAGTGACCAGGGCATGGTCAATAGTGGACCGCTTCTATAGCACTGGCCCATTTACAATTCAGAGCTAACCAGAGGTGTCAACTGAGTATGTCTCAGTGTCACCCAGAGTCCCCTGTCTCAATAGAGCAAACAGGAGGGCTTGCACAGGACTGTGATAGCAGATGCAGGACACCCAGTTAGCGGCTCACAGCAGAGACTCTTAAGGAGAAACAAAAGAGAACTCAGAATGCCTCATTGTGAGAGAAAAATCTACTGTAAAGTCACAGTTCATGGACAGACCTTTTGCAGTAATTGTCACACAGTACTAAAGGTCTTGGTTTGTACAGTAAGACATGGAAAGAAAATCTAGTTTGTGCATACTGGAAAATAAGAAACAAAGGCATTCCCCATACCATGTGATGAGAACTGCCTTTGAGAGCTATAGAATTATAAACAATTTAGTGCAATTTATTCAAGAGCTGAGCAAAGTTGTGGGCAGGGGGATCAGAGCACAAAGAGAAATTGTGTCCCCGTGCCACAGCAGCTATCAGAATTTTTAATTTTTAAAAAGATGCCAGAAAAATACAACAATGCATGTATAGGATTAGGGAGAAATTTAGTCAAGTTTATGCACAATCTTTGCACAGAAAATTATAAGACCTTATTGAAAAACATAAAAGAAGGCCATAGCAAATTAGCCAGATATACCACATTCATGGGTGAGAAGAATTGACGTAATAAAACTGACAATTCTCTCAAATTGATCTATAAATTTAATTTAATCTCAACTAAATCCCAACAGAGAATTTTAGAGAACATGACAAGCTAATTCTAAAATTTATGTGGATGAATAAAAGAATAGGAAGAGTTTTGAGCTCCTGAGTGAAAAGGCTGAGGCTCATCCTGTCAGCTCTAGTGATCCCCGTAAACTTCAGGGACTGAAAGAGTGAGGAGTGAGCCCAGGAAGAAAATCAAATCAGAGGGACAAGGCCGGACTGGGAGGGACACAGGCTCAGACTAAAAGGGAAAGAACTGTCACATCAGGTCTTAGGAAGTGTGACTGAAAACTGGAGTGTCTGCCTGTCTGCCTTCTTGTTGAGATGGGGTCTTGCTATAGCTGGACACGAACTCACTGTATAGAGCAAGCTGGCCACGAACTTGCCTGCTGGGATTAAAGGTGTGAGCTACCATGCCTTGCAAAAGTGGAACTTTCTAGAGAGGAAAAGTGTACATATCGGTGCCACTCTTTTTGGAAACATGAAAAATAATAAAAATAAAGTTTTTAATTCAACGCATAAAACATGTTAAAATCCTGGCACATTGCAGAATTAAACAGCAAAGAAACAACCAGGGACTTATGGGAAACTGTGTATTTCAGGTAGGAACGCCTCATTGACAAGGGTAGAAAAATCACAAAATACAAAGGAAAAGACTAAACATACTGAAAGTGTTAAGATGTAAAACTCAGACAAACAATACAGATCAAAACGAAAACACATACCAGCTGAGAAAGCTGTCAGCGCCACATTTACCCCACAAAATTGTTATTGAGGATCCGGGAATCAGGAGTCAGAGGGAAATGGTAAGGGTCCAGACAAAAAAATGAGCAGAAGACCAGGGAGGGCGATCCAGTAGGGCACGGGGCAGGGTTGAGTCACTCGGAAAAGGCCTCCCAGACCAAGGAAAGCCAGAAGACACAGCCAGAGCAATCACTGACTTCATGTTTTGTTTGGGGTTTCTTGTATTGTGTTGTGTTGGGCTGTGCTGTGTTGTGTTGTGTTGTGTTGTGTTGTTAGAGGAGTGTGTGTATTTGTTTAGTTTGTTTTGAGGCAGGGTCACACTGTGTAGTCCAAGCTAGCCTTGAACTTGTGATCCTCCGGACCCTGCCTTCTTTGATGTACACTTATTAAGTGCTTACTTTTCAGTTGTCTGCCACTTAGTTCTTACACTGAAGGTATGCACAGGGAGCTCTCTACTTCAAGACCCATCCATTACAAGAACACCCACAAACAACCACAGCTTTTATGGAGAAAAAGAGAGAGAGAGAGAGAGAAGTAAATGAGAAGCTAACTGCTCAGCTCAGTGAGACAAGGGACACAAATTGTCTATTCAACAAAAAAGCTCAATTGTCTACTTAGTCAATGAAATACCATGTAGTGCATTAAATGAACAAATCACAGACTTGTGTGGAGCAATGAACGAAAAGAAGCAGGTTGCGGGGTTTTGAGCATGACACCCCACCTCCCAAGGGATTTTAAAGCCTGTGAGACAGCACCACCTTCCCTGGCCACCAAAAAGAGTTGTCATAGAAGAAGAAAGGTCTGACAAACTTGAAAAGTCCCCAGGTTCACACTGATGGCTTTGCTGAAGAGGGAGCAAGATGGGACAGGACAAGGCACTCAGGGATAACACCTAGAGGCAAGCACCCTGGGGCTAGCATACTGAGGACAGTGTCCCTGAGGACAGCACTCTGGGGACATCATCCTGCAGAAAGCACCTTGGCACAGAACTCTGGGAACCCTGAGCATAACTCCTTAAGACCCTGATGAGTACTCTGACACCGCACAGTACTCTGACACAGCACCTCGGCACAGACTCCTGAGGGAAGTCATGCTTCAGCTTTCGCTTCTCTTGGTGTTAAAGACCTCTCCCATTCCTGTGCACACTTCCCTCCAGTAGGTCTGGTCTGAGTGTTTTGAGTCATGTGATTGCAGCAGTGGGGCAGAGGGGCAAGATCCAGTCCAGATCTTAGAGTCAGATGGGGTACTGAGGACCCTGTCTTCCCTGGGCTGGAGCAGCTTGCTGCCCGTGGACATGAAGGAAGGGTGGCCTGCCTGAGGATGAAGCCGATGACAGGGAAGGAGGGCTCTCGCTGGCCTGGCTGCACACTGGCCAGACCAGCCACCTCCACAGCTCATTCCAGTGGCCTCTGCTCACACGAAGCTGATGTCTTTCCCAGGAGTCTGAGGAGTCCTGGTTGAGCAGGGCCCTCAGGTAGGTCCCAATGGTGAGGAATAGGCCCTGAGCTGCACAGAGCACTGACAGCTCACACCATCATCTATCCTACACAGACAGTTAGTGAAACTCCTCGAAAAGGAGTTACCTCCCTCCAAGCCAGGACTGCACACAATCCAGGAGTTACCATCTCAGTTTCAGAGGAGAGAGGGGTGAAGCCCAGAGGGAAGTCGTGTTTGGCTTAGAGAGGAGACCAGTCGATGGCTAAGCTGGAATGCCTACTCCTCCCTCTGTGACCTCTCTTAAGATTTTTCTGCACCCATTTCTAAACATTCCCCACCCAGCTCTACCTCTCCCTTGTCTCTACCCAGTGGGTAGCTCGGAAGCAAGTTCTGAGACATAAACCCTTACCCACATCTTCCCAGTGTTGAGGCCAGATCCTCCAGGCTCAGAGGCAGAGCCTCATTCACATGTGGGGAGAGGTGAGCGATGGAGGGGGCACCCACGCTCCTCATTCAGTACAGAAGGCCTGGACCACCCTACTGCCCATCTTTTCTGGGCCCCCTCGTTGGCCTCCACACATGGGCCTGGACCAGCGGCTGTTGACAGATTAGTCTTCTTAATGGACCGATGTCCTCAGAGAACCAAGAGCAGGATATGCTTAATAAAGTCATTATTCTGCCACCCAGCTGCGCAGGACGTGAGGATGAGAGAGGGAAGAGGAAACTGGCACTGGGAGGTCTCCAGAGCGGGGACAGACAACTGAGCCAGTTAATTATCAAGCCGCAGACTCTGTAAACCTGCATACAAGCAGGTCCCAGCTGGAGGGGCTCTTCAGAGCCCAGCCTCACTCCATGGAGCTGGTACAGAAAACGTAACATGGAACACCCCACCCCCAAATTAGCTCACTCTCTGCATGGCTGGTTTCTGCCCTGACTCCAAGCCTAAAAAAGGGGGGGGAGAGGTCCCACCCCAGAACCACACCACCTCCCTCCTTCTCCTCCCAGCTGGCAGAAAAGCCTCAGTAACTACTACATTAAAAAAAAAAAAAAAAAAGAGGCAAAGCCTGCTCTAAGATGTAGCTGAGTCAGGATCTCCAAAAATTCTCTCCTCCACGGAAGCACAGAGCACCCTGGCAAAGATTGTCAGAATCAACATTTCAGAACTCTGAAAATTAACCAAAGGCTGGCAGCCTTCGGTGGGTGGAGTGGCACTTCAAGGAAAAAAGCTGACTCCAGAAGAGCTCACAAGTTGGTGGCATTTTAATCTGTCCCATCCCATCCTCCCTCCCCCTCAACTCCAAGAGACCTCAAAAGCCAACAGCCTGGAAGCCCGGAGAAGCTAATAGCCTGGGCAGCCAGGAGAAAGGGAAGGAACAGGCTACCTGGAGCCTCCCAACAGATCCCACCTGCAAAACTGTCTCTATTTGAACAAACTCGGAATTTACCTAGGGCATACAGCCTGTGTCTTGAAAATATTTGTCCCAAACTTTCAGAGGCAATTGTTGCAGATGTGTGAGGCTGCACAGGACAGTGAGGCCAGCAACAGGATCACCAGAGAACCAAGAACAGATGGGAGGGTGAGGTGTCCGCAGCGGGGAGGGACGCTGACACCACCTGATGCTATAACATAGCAGGAGTGAAGGAGGAAGGGCAGGGCTGAGGGGCTGCGTCTGAACTCTAGATCGTGCTCAGGAGAAGGCCTTTGAGGCAGAGGCCAGCCAGGCTGGCACTCACCAGCTGGCAGATGTCAAGGGCCTGCACAAAAAGAAAGCAGAGCAGCAAGTTGCCTGAACACACTCTGAGGTGCGCCCTCTGCACAGAGCCCCCTCGGCTAGGTGTGGGAGGCACGTGGGTGCCAGAAATTTGGGTGCTTTCTGCCAATGTTTGAGCTGATCCAAAAGAGAACTCCCAAACCCCAGAGGACACATTTGCATTGAACATTTTGTAGAACTCAAAGGAACAGAGGCTGGTCAAATCCCAACAGTGCAGACAACTTCAAATTACACAAAGGAATCCTGGTCTAAGAGAGGCTTATGGGGCAGAGTTAGTCAGTCCCCAGTGCTCCTCTGTGCCTGCTTCCATTCATCTCTGAATGCACACATCCTGGTATTGGTCTCAGACTTTTAAAAAATTAGATTTATTTATTTTGTTTTACATTTATGAGTAGCGAGTGCCGGCTTGTATGTATGTGCACCATGTGCATGCAGTGCCCAGGGAGGCCAGAAGAGGGCGCTGGATTCCCCTGCAACTAGAGTTTCCAATGGTTGTGAGCCACCATATGGGTGCTGGGAACTTAGCCTGGGTCCTCTACAGGAGCAGCGAGTTTTCTTAGCCCCTGAGCCATCTCTCAAGTCCCTGTTCTCAGGTTTTGACACTATCCCTTGATCCATTACAGCAAGAAGTGCTACAGCTTTCCAGCCCAGACCTGAGGCCACATGCCATGAGGGCTTACCACAAGAGCTGTCTCGTGAAAAGGAGGTTCATCCACAACTCAGCTTGCCAAATGCGCACCAGCTCTGCCCTGGACACAGCCTGCTTCCTGGGAAGCCAGTGAGAGCCTGGCAATGACGCTCATGTCAATGAAGTTCAGAAATAATAGTCATCATTTATGCAACAGCAAAATCACACCCACACACGTGCATACATGCACACACACACACACACATACACCACACAAACACACGCACACATGCACATACAAAGTGTTCCCACTTTGCCAGACTCTTCTGTCCTAAGCACCTGGGTGCTCAGGAGTTCTGCTGAGGGTCAGAGGCCTGCACTCTCTGAGGCATGGACCTCATTCTGGTGACGACAATCTACTAGGATTTCAGTTTGTTCCAGGAATTCAAGGGTGGCTCAGTATTAATAGTAAGGGCATGGCAGTGATAATTCAGAGTCTGAGATCCACTCCAGATCAAGGGTCAGAGCATTTGTTCTGGAAGAGTCTGAAAGATAAATGTCAGGCGTTACCAGCCATATGCAAACTTTGTTGCAGATTGTAGCAACCCTCTTCAAGTAAAAGAGTGCTGTCAGGGGTCACCTAGATTATGTCCTTAGATCTATCAGTCCCTGATCTGGACAGATGTGAGAAGGGTAATCAAATATCTTTTCCTAATAAGACTTTGACAAGCTAAAAATGAAATAAGTTTCCAGAATGTGAGAAAAGTTATCTTAAATTAGAAGCAAAACCATTCTTAAAGCAACACACTGAAAGAGTTTCCACTGTACTCAGAGATGAGTCAAGGATGTTTGATATTACTTATACTATTGTTTCAAATTGCCTTGGAAGTTCAAGCCAGTGCCATAAGACAAGAAAAATAAATGAAATTTAACAATTAAAACATAAAATGATTTAATTATCTTGAACGACTATTGGAAGTATGGTATTTTAGTAAGTTAGCAACACAAAAATCAACCTATAATAAAGTTGTGATGTATGTTTTAAAAACCTCCAGACCTATCTTGGTTGGATATTCAAATACAAGGAATAATATGGAGTCTTTCCTGAGATTATGGGTGTTCTCAGCAAGCTCCATACCAAGTGGCGGCCGATGTGGCCGCTCCAGCCCTCCTACCCCTGAGGACCTCCTCTGGGAGTTTCTCACCACCCAGCATACGTCCTCTGAGCCCTGAGCCCATCGCCACAGGAACAGAAGGGACAAGAACATTCTGCCTGGCTAAGCCCAGGTGACATGCATTCTTCTGTACTTGGTGGCAGGAGACAGGCCACCTGTGCCCCAAGGTTTAAAGCAGATGGTTCTCTATGAGAAAATCAACTGTTGTGACAGCGGAGGAAGGAAAGTGAGTCCTGTGCAGAGAAAGAAAGAACTCAGTCCACCATGCAGGCATGCCTCTGGTATGGTGGGGTCTCCATTGTCTTCCCAGACCTTCATCCCATCCCGCCCTCAAGCCTGTCAGATGGAGCTCGTTTGGTGGTAGAATGTCTGGTTCTTCTGAGATTGGCTCCCTTTGCTCAGCAGTTTCTTTCAGAGGAAATAATTAATGAACAGTGAATGGCTTATACAAGTCCAAACTAGACTATACCAGAATACAGTACACCAGAATAGAACAGAGACCAGCCCAGACCAACTTAGATGAATCTAGACAAGGCTAGAATTCACCAAAATTAACCAGCCAAGACTAGCTCAGATCAGACCAGACCAGGCTAGATCACATCAAAACCAAAGAAGAAACCAGCCCAAAGCAGACTAGTATACAGCAGAACAGAACCAAACTGAACCAGACCGAACAGAACAGAACAGGCTGGTTTGGACTAATCTAGACCAGGCTAAAACACTCCAGCACAGACCAGACCAGACTAGCTTAGACCAGTAAAGACCAGACCAACTGCACCAAAACAGATTAGACTAGGTTAGACCAGAATAGACCAAACTACTGTAGGCCAGATTAGACTAGCTTAAACACCAGAATAGATCAAACTGGGTAAACTGAGACCAAACTAAGACTATTCCAGACTAGATTAGCCCAGTCAAATTTAGACCAGCACAGAAGTTAGACCAGAATCGACAAGACCAGACCAGCTTAAGTAAATTCAGACTAAATCTAGACCAGCCCAAACCAAATGAGGCTATAATCAGGCTAGAGCAGACCCCAGTTTTCCAGTCCAGGCTAGCCTTGACCAGAACAGAGCCCATTCCATTCAGCTCAAGGTCATGTGATGTGTGCTGGATCCCCAGGGACTGGCTGTGTCCTACACACAACTCATTCCAGAGGTCAGAACAGGTTAGCTGGAGGTCACAAGCGGATGCCATCTGCAAGTCCTTTCTTTCAGTTCCCACAGGCAATCACTGCCGCCACTACTGAACTGTTGTTCCTATTTAGACATTAGTCCCCGCTATCAATCTAGCCTCTTAGAAAGGAGGGAGGCCTGGACCTGTGAACCCAGGCCCACCCCTTGCACACAGGCCCACCTGGGTGGCAGCGTCCACTGCTTGCTTCCTTTGAGCTGGGCCCCCGCTGTGCCTGATGTCTGAGAAGAGCTGGTTTCGCGGAGATCCCAGCCTAGCCGAGGGTGAGCCAGGCAGGCTTCCTGCTGAAATCAAAGGATTCAGAGGAACCTGGCGGCTAGCTTTTACCTGCTCATCATTTCAACCCCCCTCTGGGAAGCGTCCCCTTTCCCACTGCAAAGTGAGCACCAATCCAGGTGGAGTATAATGAGATACATGCTTGCACAGGGAGGTGGAGGGAGAGAACTGAGCCAGGATCTAGGATCAAACACACCAACCCAGGCTGAGGCCAAGGTGACCAGGGCTCCCTACCCACTGCCCCATGTGGTCCATCTCTTGGGGACATAGTGGCCTCCTCAAAGGCATGGGCTGGAGGGCAGGGTTCCCACAGGCCTCTCCCAGGCTCTCCAAGGGCAGAGGTAAAAGGCACATCATGCATCACTAGGTAGCATGGCTCACACCAGCACGCACATTCTCTGCAGAAGGCTCCGTCCATTTTTACTTCAGAAAGGCTTGGCATCACTCCCTCCACAGACACAACAGCCTCTGCCCGCCCAAGCTCCCAGATGAGGAATGAGACCCCCGCCCCAGCTGTGGATGGTGCACTTGTGTACCCAGAGACTTCTCAGTGGAAGTAGAGCCTTGCTGGCCCTTACGATGGACACTGTCCACACTTGCAGCTTTGCCTCCGTAGTTGGAGAGCAATGGTGTGTTTGTCTCATTATCCTGCAACCTCCATGAAAACAAGAATCTCAATCCAGGGGCTGGAGAGGCGGTTCAGCAGTTAAGAGCAATGGCTGCTCTCGTGGAGGACCCTGGTTTGATTCGCAGCACCTACATGGCAGCCTACAAGCTATTTGTAACTCCACTTCCAGGGAATCTAACACCTTCTTCTGACCTCCAAGGGCACACGATGCACAGACATACATACAGGCAGGCAAATACTCATATACATTTTGAAACATTTTTGTTTAAAAAAAAAGGAATCTCGGAATCTCATTCCATCCTCTGAGCAGGCAGGAGGACGATAGCGACTGCCATCATCAGCAGACAGATGGGAGGCAAGCTGACACTAACCCTCAGTGGTGTTGCCCAAGGCCCCCAGACTGAGTCTACTTGGAGATGACCTCATTCTGTCTTCTCCTGTTGAGATTTAGTTGCCAGGGCAACAGTGTAAGGGGTGGAGCCTCATGGAAGGTGCTGAGGACAAGGGGTTTCCACCACCAAGGAGGATGGGGCTCTGGCTTTAACACAGCTGTCTCTTGTGAGCTGTGTTTGTCCTGAGCTGCTTCAGCCACATTAAAGTGTGGGACGAGGCAGAAGCAGCCCCCAGCCTTGAACTTTCCAGCCTCAGAACTGAGAGAAACGCGTTTCTTTTCCCTAAACATAAGTCATCCTACACCAGCAGAGAGAACACACAGCCCTTCATGGAGTCTCCACTCATACATTAATACCTACACCTGCCCTGTCCAAGGGGCAGGTCGTGAGAGACACCCAGTACATTAAATATGCTGGCTGTTACGTGTGCGCGCTCGTGTGTGTGTGTGTGTGTGTGTGTTTGTGTGTGTGTGTGTATGTGTGTGCATGCCGGTATGTGCAGGTGGACTTTGAAAAGGTCAAAAGTCAGCCTTGGGTGTTGTTCCCCGAATGCCATCTACCTTGCCTTGTCAGACTGGGTCTCTTGCTGGGTTTGGAGCTCTCCAAAACCAGCCCTGAGATTACAAGCATATGCTACCATTTCCAGCTATTTTTTTTTTTTTTAAAACATGGGTACTGGGGATTGAACTCATATCCCTGTGCTTGCAAGCCACCTCCCCAGTCCTTTGCTTTGCTATTTGAGACAGGTACTCATTGTTAGGACCAATTAATGAATGATGATCAGGTGTACAACAGATTTTATATGAAAGAGGTTTATTAGATGGAGATGAAGAGAGAGGGAGAGCAGGAGAGAGGGAGACATGATGCAGGGGAAAGAGAGAGGGAGGAAGAGAGAGAGGGTGCCCAGACAGAGAAAGGGGGAAAGGGCAAGAAGGCAAGAGCAAGAGGGAGCAAGAGGGGCACCACATGCGGGTTGTCCCCTTTAAAGAACAAGGTAACCACGCCCTCCAGGTGTGGCCACCTGGCCAGCGACACATGATGACATCACAGGTTGCTAGGCAACCCAGAAGCAGGTGGCTAAATACTTACATTCCTCCCTTTTTCTGTCTTTAAAGACTGAGGAACTTGGGCTGCTTCTCACGTAAGGTACTTATGCTCACTATTATAGCCCAGGCTAGCTTCAAACTCCCCGAGGCTGGGATTACAGGTGCACTACCATACCAGCGTGGATGCCACATTTTTAAATGGTGATTTTTTTTTCTTTAAGATTCACCTTATTTTTATTCGTGTGTGTGTGTGCATGAACACTTGTATGTGGGTACCTAAAGATGCCAGAAGAGGCACCAGATCCCCTCTAACTGGAGTCTAGTTGGTTGTGAGCCACCATGTGGGTGCTGGGAACCAACTTCAGGCCCTCCGAAAGAGCGGCAAGCCCCTTAACGACTGAGCCTTCTCTACAGCTACGTTGTCACATTTTTGTTTTTGTGAAGATGCAGGTGGAATTAATTTTCATGGTTTATTAATATGTATAAACTACTTCCCTTTGCTATGAACTGACGTGAGATAACAAAGGCTGCTATACAGTCTCTGCTATTCCTTTTGTCCTGAGCCCCCTTGGGGGCTCTCGGTGCTGCCAGGACCCAGAGTTCCACTTTTCAGGAGAGCGTCATCATTGAACCACACCAGCCCCTTTCCCTCCGCTGCCCTTCTGGGATTCTGGTCCTTTGATGAGCTGCTTCCTGTTTCTGGAGATTACCTCCCTCCCTCCCTACAGGTGCATATATCTGCATACAATCGAGCCAAGACTACCTGGGTTTAAGGCACTACAGCCTGCGACAGAGCTGCTCCTCTTAAAGGGGAAATGTAGGTTTCTTCCTTCTGAGGGTGTGAAACTATGGTGATGCTGTTTTCTGGTCAAAGGTGACTTCTTTGAGGACAGGAGCTGATTAGAAGCAGGAGACAGCATTCCTCCTGGCCTGTTGTTTCTAAGCTGCCTTGTAAAGAGAGGATAGAGGGAGGAACCAGAAGACTGCAGTCTGAGCTTTGCTTGATAAATGCTGAAGCCCCTAGAAGCCACAAGACACTGGGAGCATGCTGGCAAAGCCAACTGAGGTGACCAGGACAGGGCCAGGAATTTAGTTCTAGAATGCACAGCATGGCAAATAAATAGGCCTAGAGACTTTGAGGGTTGGGGGGGAGGGGCAAGGAGGACATTTAGGAATAGAGGGAGGATTGCAGACCCAGACTTTGATTCCAGATTCCTCCTCCTAAACTTGTAACACTGCTCGCTTTGGGCTGTCTGAGGTCTAGAGTTTGCTGAGCCCCAGGGAGGTTGTATTCCCTGGTCATTCACGGGCCATAGGAAGGAAAGTGAAGCAAGAGTTAGGGACCAGAGGCTAGGAAGGCTGGACTCCATCTTGCCATCCTGGGTGAATCAGGCTATGGTCACACTGTCATGCTGGGACTGGGTCCAGGCCACAGCACACATTATTCAGGAGTGGAAACCTGCCCTGGTGTGTCTCAGTGTTGGGATACAGAGGTGCCTGGATGGGCTCCAACCTCTCTCTCGCTTGCCCCCAACTGTGTTTCCCTAACAAAAATGCTAAGCAGCAGAGAGCACACAGTTCAGTAGCATTGACAGCTGGGAAAGCGCAAATCAAAACCCTGCTGAGTGGGCACAGCACGAGCTTATCATTACAGCATTGTGGAGCAGAGGAATTACCAGTTCACGACCCACCTGGGCTACAGAGGAAGTTCAAGGCTAGCCTGGGCAATTGAGTGAAACTTTGTGTCTTAGTCAGGGTTTCTATTGCTAAGATGAAACACTAGGACCAAAAGTCAAGTTAGGGAGGAAAGGGTTTATTTGGCTTATACTACCACTGTTCACCTCCAAAGGAAGTCAGGACAGGAACTCTAACAGGGCAGAATCCTGGAGGCAGGAACTGATGCAGAGGCCATGGAGGATTGCTGCCTACTGGCTTGCTTCCCCTGCTTTCTTACAGAGCCCAGGACCAACAGCCCAGGGATGGCACCACCCACAATAGGCTGGGCCCTCTCCCATTGATCACTAATTGAGAAAATGCCTTACATCTGGATCTCACGAAGGCATTCCCGTAGCCGAGGCTCCTTCCTCTCTGATGACTCCACTTTGTGTCAAGTTGACAGGCAAAGCCAGCCAGTAAACCTTATCTCACAGTTAAAATGCAAAATATAGGGAGATGGTTGATTAGGAAAAGTGCTATGGAAGCGTGAAGACCTGAGTCCACATCCACAGTACCCATAGGAGAAACCAGGCCGAGTGTCACACATTTATAACCCCAGCAATGGGGGAGGTGGAGACAGGGAGGGTCCCTGGGGCTTGTCTGCTAGCCAGTCTAGCTGACTGGTGATTCTCCAAGTTCAGTCTCAAAAAATGGAGTAAAAGGTGACCAACGATGTACACATACACAGTAAATAAATACATAGTAAAAAGAGGCCTGGGACTGTAGCTTAGTGGGTGAACACTTGCCCTGCATCCAGGAGGCTCTGGTTCGAGGCTCTGGTTCTGTCCCCAACGCCATAAAACCAAGAACCTCACTGAACTTTCACCTCGCACCCATTAGAATGCTCACCATAAAGAGAGAAAACCCGCACATGGCATGTGTTGCTGAGGATGCGGCAGCCTTGGGGGTCTGAGCCCTGCGGTCCACCGTGTAAAGGGACGGAACCACTGCGGCGAAAGCCTCGAAGAACCAACTCGAGAACCGGAGCAAACGTCTGCACACCGCTCAAAAGCAGGGCTTTCAGCTGCTATATTTTTCAAAAAGGTAGAAGCCTCTAAAAATATCCGAGGACTGACACAAGGGTAAGCCCAGTGGGACCAAAACATACCGGGAATATTATGCAACCTTATATCGGACGGAATTCTATACTTGCTAGAAGATGGATGCGTCCTGAGGTCACCACGCTGCGGGAAATGCCAGCCACAGAAGACAAGCCCTGTGTGAGTCCCTCACAGGAGAAGCCAGACTCGAAAGTCGTAGGTGGAACAGGGTTGGGGGGGGCCAGGGAGGCAGGAACAGGGGGTGTCTAATGGACCAATGAGAAGTTGCAGAACTGGCAGCCCTGATGACACAGCCTAACCGCAAGCTCGGCAGTGGCAAAGGTGATACTGTGCTCTGTATATTTAACCACAATTAGAAATTTTAGAAATAATAATTAGATAGAATGTTCGCAATATGACCTCTTAATAAATAATGAAATATATAAAAAAAAATCAAAACAATATTCAGTGGGGAAAAAAGTGCTCCTCCTGCCCTGCAGGCCAGAGAAGGCAAATTGTTCTGTGCCATCCATGACTTTCCATGACCTACCGTGACCTACACAGTCCCTGAGCTGGCAAGGCGTGAGGGAGGGATGAGCAGTTGGGGGTACCGGAAGGTCACACGGGGTGGCCAGGCACCTGGAGGGAGGGTTATCTGCTCCACCCAGGGCTGGGCCTGCTCTGTCCTCATGGAAAGCTGCACTAAGTGTCCCACTGTACAGCCGGGGAGCCAGAGCAGGAAGTTGGGGGAGCTGGCTACGGCCATCCTGAGGTGCAGTCACAGACAAGGTGCATTGCTCTCCACTGCCATTTAGGGAAGTCCCAGGAGACTCAAGCTTCCCAACAAAGGACTCAAGGGGCTCCCCTTGGACTGGCTTCGGCATCGTCCCAGGCCCAGGTCAGGGCTGCAGAGGGTACAGGGCCCCTGTGGGATGTCTAGATACATTAGGAAGTGAGTGCTACCCAAGGGGTCTGGAAAGACTGACTTGCTCTGCTCCTGTACACACTGGATATGAGAATGGCCCAGCAGGTGTTCTGCAGCAGGAGCCACACATGAAGTGGGCTGGACATGGGTGTTGCCAGCGCTCAGTCAGCTCACTGGGAGGCAGACCACTGAGCCTCAGCACAGCTCTTCATCTTTCATTAAAGCATGCTGGGACCCAGGGTGCGGCTGGGCAGGGGTCAGTGTGGCTTTAGGCCAGGCTGCAATTTCATCTTCCTCTCTTGGCCCTTCCCAGTTCGCCAAAACCAGGCTAGAGCTGCAGAGCAGTGGCAAAAGGCACCATCTCTGCCACAGAATTGGGCAGGAGCAGGAGGAGGCAGTGCCCAGGTGCACTGACGTCTCAGGCCCAGGGGCAGCCAAAGACCTGGGCTCAGCTACGCAGCTTGGCCATTTCCAGGGATGAAAGGCCAGACTTCATTCATCCTTCAGAAACAGGGTCTTCTGCTGTCCACTCCACGCAGAGCTAGAGTCCAGCAAGGGCTCACCTGGGCTTCAGCCTTGGTGGCTTTGGTTGAGGAGGTTCAGGAGGTGACCGTTCCAGGGGAGGATGGACAGGGCTGGGGGTACATGCTCATGAGATTAAAAGAGCGGAGTTCCTTGGCCTCATCCCAGGACAGCAGGCAGGCAGGTGCTAGAGTGTCTCTCAGGCCACTGATTCAGTATGACATCGGTAGCCTCAGCTCTGCCCGTGCCCCTAGCTGGAGGGAGCAGGCCCGTTGTGACTTAATTAACCACTGGCCTGGGTCCTGCCCTTGTTACTACATAAACTTGGCTCTGGCAGCCAGCCTCAGAAGCTATAAGGCTTGAGTTCCCATTTAGTTCTGAGAAAAGCAGCCTTCAGACACAGATGTCTAGTCCAGTCATTCTACATCCTTTGTGGCCTCAGGGCCTTGGCGTGTGCTATGCTCCCAGGCAGGAACTTGGTCCCTGGTGCTCTGTGCAGAGTTTTGATGAAATGCCACTCAGAAGGAACTTTTCCTTGGCTGCCACTGCCCACAGCTCATGAGGCTAATGGTAGAACTTAGAGCTTTTAACTGTAAACATTGAGCGGGTAGTTTTGATAAGAATCTTAGAAATCAAAAAGTTCAGACTACACAGAAATCCCACTCAAACATGTGTGAGTGCCAGGCCCCCTCCCCTGAAGGGTAGGACTCTCAATTCTAGATGAGTCTCTCTCTCTGCTTCCACCTACAGAAAATAATAATAATAATGTTGCTGGTCCCAAAGGCCTTGAAGCAAAACCTAGCTGCCAGCCACCTCCATGTCAGTGCCCAATGCTAGCCAGAGCCACAAGACCTCCTGATCTTGAACTAGGGTTCAAGGCATGAATCTGGGGTCTATGAGCCTCTACTCAGAGCCCCAGCCTACTGACCGGGCCTTCCCTAGTCTCACCCCTGGCCCAGTGGAGATTATCACAGCTCTACTGTGTCCCCAACTTCAGATAACAGGATTTCTACAGGGCAAGAGACTCAAGGCTATAGGAGGAGACAGTGGGCTGTGAGAGGAACAGGTAAAAAGGAGCAACAGCTAGGAAGTGGGCTTGAGGATACAGGGCCTATGTGAGGTCCAGCCAGCTAGCCTAGCATCCCCGAGTCCCTGGTTCAAGCCCCATACACCAGGGCCATGTTGTGCACTTAGTCTCCTGGAGTCAGGGGCTTTGGTGGTACCAGGCATTCAGCATGCTTCAAGGAGAGAGTGGTGCCTGTGTGGCTCACCCCTCAGCCCCCAGCACAGGGGAGGACAAGAAAGCAGGTGGACAGAAGTGAGCTTAAAAGTCAGTCATGAACTGGCAGCTTGTTGCTCTTTGGGGAAGCAAACTTGTCATTTCCTGGAATGCCACCTCCCCAATCCCAACTTTATGGCCAGTTCTAGGCCGGGTACTTGACATGGTGAGGGGCAGGTTTATCAAGGACACACATCAGGGAAAACTGCCACCCATCTTCAGGGTACCTGGGTACCCTGCATAGCTTCAGTGGAGAGGATACTGTCAATGGGGTTACACAGCACATGTCTTTGGAAGGGGAGCTTGTGAACATCTTCCTGAGGTACAATCGGTCACAGGCATCCACTCTGGTGTCAGAAGGTCATTGCCATGTGACTGATCCTCAGGTGTAGCCTTGCTGGGTCCAGGGTCTCAGCCCCTGCCAAAGAGCCTTACCAGTTCCCAAGCCTACCAGCCAGGGTAGGATTGCCTGTCTTCATCCTGTCTAGGGTCCCACTCTGGGCAAAGAGGTGAGAAACGCCTCCGCTCCCCACTCAGGTAAGGTGTGGAGCTAAGCATTAACCTTGCTGCCTTTACAGAGCAATCTGCCTTCAGACTGCCTTCAGGTTTCCTCAGCAAACAGTGCCATCAGGAGCTACCATCCACAGCAGAGACTCTGGAAGATCCCAAAGCAAAGCCAATTTGGTGGCAGCTCCATCCTGTTCAGGCCACACCTACCACAGGACTCTTTTGGTGACAGGAAAAGGAAGGGGTCACATAAAGAAGCTCAGCACAGCACACCTGGGAAGATGGGAGCTGTCAACTCAGCAGGATCAGGTTAAAACCAGCTAAACACAGCCTAGTGCGGGCACTGACGAGTGTGTCTGGCAGGTACCTGGGATGGAGTTGAGAAGACACACATAGCTGTGGCCCTGAGGCCTGCGGCAGGATAGGGCAGAGGGCGACCCAGATGCAAGTGACCGCAAGATGCCCAGGCTAACTCCGCCCCCCGTGACCTGGAGATGTGGCCAGGTTGTACATCAATTTGCATACCTCGGGAGAGCAGGTTGGGTGGCAGCGCTCTGCAGCAAGACAGCATCTTCTTCAATCACTTCGTGGGGCATCTGAGGTATATCCCTGTGTTCTCTTGTGCTCAATAGCCAGGGTCCTGGGTGGAGCTCCAACACCTGGGAGTGTCCCAGCACCCCTAGCTCGAGGAAACCCTGCCCTTTCTTGCAGGTGCCTCCTACAATGCTCAGGCTACCAGAGCCACTGGGATATCCAAGCCCACCTCACCAGGACTCTCAGAGCACACTGGCTCCACACTCAGCTCCTGGCAGAGCTCACTCCTCATCCCTCGACCCCTCCACAGAAGATACAGGTTCCATCTGCGGTATGCCACTGGCTGGCTCAGGTCTCCTGTGTTTCAAAGGACATGCAATCCATGGGGTCAGCTGAAGGGAGGGCCTCCAGCCTCTCTCAAGCTGAATCACACCTGTTTCAGGGTCCCAAGCCCACATCCCACCAGGGACTGTTCCTGATCCTAGACACACAGACAGACCGCTTTGCATGCTGACACTCTAACTCCACCCCACTCCAGTCCAGCTCAGCCCTACCTGGTCTCAGGACCTAATCTGTCTATGTAGATCCACACACACCCCACCCCAGACTTTGTTCTGGGAAGCCACATTAGAGCTACCTATAGGACCAACAGATAGACAGGGCTTGAAGCTGCCACAGGGCACAGGAGGGCTGATAGGACCTTAAGAAAGGGGCACAGAGGAACTTTGGGTCAGAAAGCCAGCTGATGGAGTGTAGTGGCTGCCCACCAGTTACTAAAGAAACAGTGAGAATTTCCAGGTCAAGTCCACAGGAAAAGCTGCTGATCAGTTAAGAAGGCAGAACCCAGAGAGAGAGAGACTCCTGGAAGGAAGGAAGAAAGGAAGGAGAGAAGGGGCCCTTGAACACCCTTGCCCACAGGCCCAGCGCAGATATTCCCACAGAGGTACTGAGCAGAGGTGGTGCTCACAGTGGTCCCCAAGCTGGCCTTACAGATATCAGTCAGGCCATGTCTTTAGGGAGCTTCACTTAGGGGAGCACACAGCCCAGACCCAGCACCCACAGAGCCCACACTCACCACGCCACAGTTCCTCTGTTGCCTGAGAAGTAAGATACTATTTAACACTGGTTCACACAAGCTGGAAGCTAGAACTACCCCAGCCCAGGGCTTCATCTGGACACCATGCTGAAGACACAAAGTGCAGGACACTACCACTGGCCGGTGTGGATAGAGGCTGTCCCAGGGCCACCAAGCTCAAGCTAGACTGAGGACTATGGCTGGGATTCCTGCCTCCCCATCTTGAGCTCCCTCCTCTTAGCCTCGCCCATCCTAACCAGGTCCTCATGCCTCTATTTAAGAGCTTGAGATACCTGTCTCATCCCTTCCCTGGGGACAAGCTGGCTTCCCTGCCCATCTCCCAGACAGCCTCTGTAGCCACAAGATGTGTTCTGTTGACTGACAGTCAGAGCTATGGCTGTGCCTGGAGAGAGCAGGGAAGCCACTCCCCACTAGGCCAAGGCCCCATCCCCTGTCCCACAGAAAAGGGTCCAGCTGCCAGCTGCAGGGGCACCTCAATTTCCAGAGTACTTGCCCTGGAACCCATGGTCTTCCCCTACTTTGAGGTTCCTCTCCCTGGGGTCTGTGGGTGGCTGTCCCCCAGCCTAATTGTCGCCAGATTTTCCTCAGTCAGTCCGAGATGGACAGACTAGGTGCCATCATGTGTGGCCACTGGAGAGAATGGTACTGGAGGGCTGAGGAAAGCCAGCCCAGGGCAGCCCAGCATGAACGGGATGCTGAGACTAGAATCAGAACAGAAGTATCAGAGCAAGGACAGGGAGAATGCCATGGCCATCCTGAGGCCCCAGCTCCAGTGAGGCCAGGTGTGTCCCTGCTCTGATCTGGGAGCCATGATGCTTTCTCTCCCCAAGCCAGACCCACTTAGTCCACACCCCACACCAGCCAGGACCAGGCTCTTCAGACACAGCAGCCCAGGGGAAGCCTCCTTTGCCACAGTCTCAGGGAAGCTCTGCCCTCAGCGCTCACGTTGGCACTTTACCCTGCCCTACCCTGCCCGCCATTCTGCTGCCCTCCCTGTGGCTTCCACCTTGGAGGATCGCCTGACTCAGAGGAAGCAAGAGGAGAGAGTGAGAGGGAAGTGTGCATACAGCAGCAAGGGCTGCCTAGAAAATGCAGGGAATATTCCAGAGCCCAACACAACCTTCTTTGAAATGGGCTGCTCTCCCCTGTCTGATCGTGAATGCTGGGCTCCCGGGAGATGAGGACCTGAGGTTTTTATACTTTATTGAATTTTAAGTAATTTAAATTAAAAAATGAAAACTGAAATCAGTTCAGATATTTTAGAACTACTTGGGTATGTAAATCTCTTTCAACATAAACTCTATCAAATCTAAATGTAGATTGAGTGCTTCTGATAAAAATTTAGCTTTGGAATTGACACGGGCCAAAAGTATGAAACTCATCAGATGCCACAGACTTAGCACCACACAAGAGTATAAGAATCACTCGTTGATGTTTTTATATTGGTTACCTATAGAACAGCAGATGTTTTGATATGTTGAGTTAAAGTGAATTAAGATAAATACAGCTAAATACTTAACATTCATGTAAATATTAACTGTCCCAATTAACATTAGCTGTCAAATTGTTATCACCTGGGAGTCTCAGCTGAGTAATTACTCTCTTTATCAGATTTGTCTGTCAATGTGTTTGTAAGAGCTGGTCTCCACTGATGATGAAACAGTGCACAGCCCACTGTGGGCAGCACCATTCCCTAGGCAGGTAGTCCTGGTCTGTAGAAGAAAGCTAGCTAAGCATTAGCCTGAGAACAAGCCAGCAAGCAGTGCTCCTCAATGGTACCTGCCTCCAGGTTTCTGCCTTTAATTGCTGCCCCAACTTCTTCCTCCCATTACAGATGAATTGTGACCTGGAAGTGTAAGCCAAATCCTCTACAACTCAAGTTGCTTTTGGTCAGAGTGTTTTATCACAACAGAAAGGAAACTAGATTATTAACGAAATTTAATTTCTCATTAGTGGGGCTATTGTAAGTATTTTAATTATCTATGTGGCTTATGTGATCTTTCTATTCTATTTTCCCCTTTCTAGAACATTCTTGGATGGAGAAAGAAGGCCTCTCTGAGGACATACTATTGGCGCTGAGGCCTTTAGAAATAGAAAGTGCCTGGCACCTGGGGCCAGAGGAACCAGTGCATGCAAAGGCCCTGAGGCCCTTGAACACATTTGGCATACACAAAGGACTGAAATATGGTGAGTGCCTGGAAATGAACCAGCAGGAGAGGAAGGAGAGTCCTTTTAACAAACAAACCAGGGCCAGATTGTAGACAGAGGCTGAATTTTCTATCTCGTGCTCTTCTGCCTGAGTGGCACGGCCCCTTCTCCATCCCTTCTCTGTAGAAAGTGAATTTGCCTGTGCACACGGCTTTGGTGTGGAAGCTGTGCTGGGACTTGACTCCCAGTGTTCAAACCCTGCTCATGACATCGTGCTGAGAATTATGGGAAACAAGACCCAGTTCAGTGGCACCACAGGCAAGTATACCACCCAAGGAACTGGAGCCCTGGACCCCACCTACTGGAAATGTGCCAGGCAATCTAAGAGGTGCAGGAGCACACAGGTTCCCTTCTGCTGTGTGGGACGCTAGGGAAGGTTAGGGCTGGAGTCCAGGGCCTGTGACCTCAGTGCCCTCAAGTCAGCCCAACCGCCGTTGGAGCTTGCACACAGCAGAGCTCCTGAGGCCGTACTCCTGTCCGTGGAATCAGGGCGTCGCACGGCCTTCCTGCCCCACAGCCACCGATCTGTTGAGGCCCACTAAAGAGATTACAGCATGCCTTCTACAGATACCCCGGGCCTCGAGGCCAGCACCGCTAATCCCGACAAAGGATAACAGCCCCTAATTAATTCTCCGAATCTGATGGCGGTGTAAACGCCAGCCAGGCTGCCCGCCTTAATGAGTTTAATCGACTGGACTTGATGATTTTATTTGAAACCTAGGGCCGCAAATTAAGCTCTTAAAAATGTACTTGAACTTGATTGGCAACTGTAATCCCAACAAAGTCGGTTTAATCCCTGGGCTGCTTGGGCAAGAGCAGCCTGTGTGGTGCTGTGGGTTCCAGAGTGCCCACGGGAGCCCCTCCTTCCTTGGTGCAACTGGCTGCCCTTTGCCTCAGCCCTAATTCACCCTACTGATCCTGTTCGCCTTCACACCCCAGTCAGAGTGATCCCTGAACCCTCCCGGAGTTCCTCTTTTATCTCCAGTGCCATCTCTCTGCCTGCAGCCCCATTCTGAACCACTGCGCCCCCAGGGCAGAGGCCACTCTTGAAATCTGCTGGCTGGGCACTGAGAGCGGCCAGTCTGACACCATTGGCCTCACACATGTGCCCTGTGGCCTCATGTCCTTCTGGGGAGATGGATAGAAAAAGTGGCCTCAGGATCTCCTCACTTACACCCACAAGGTCCCTGGAAAGTTCTGCCTCCCCAGGACCCTTCTTTCCAGCTGGCTTCCCCTCACACAGCCTCTGCACACAGTAAGCCTTGCCCCAAGCTATGGAAGGTGCAGCACAGTACAACACACCCAGCCCAGCCCAGCCCAGCCCAGCCCAACCCAACCTCTGTCCAGTTTGCTAGTCTTTCAGAGTAGTGCTTGGACCATTGTGTTCAGAGGTGGCTGATACACACTCCCGATTTTTAACCACCCCTCCTCTGTGCCCCCTCCCCCCCAACAGCTGTGTGATGTGCCCTTCCTGTGCTCTTCAAGGCCTTAAGACGTTAGTAGTACTCAGCCTCAGCAGTCAACTTCCCAAGGCTAGCCCCTGACCACAGTCCTGGCTATGCCACCCTCCCCCTGCCACGGTCAGTTGTCCTGTCCTCAGCCTTTCCCCAGGCATTCCTACCTCCAGACCTGTGGGAGATGACTGAGCGACCCACAGGGTACAGAACCCTGTGTACTATGCTTTCTTCTACACACTCGCATCCACTCACACACATGCATACACACATACATGCATACATATGCACACACACAAACACATGCATGTACACTCACACGCATACTCAGACGCAAACACAGGCACATACATGTTTACAAGCTCCTGTGTTCTACTCACAGAACAAGCTGCCCAAAGAAAGTAACCTCTTTATGGTTCTCTGACTGGTTTCCCCCATCAAACTGGACAGGCCATACTACCACCCATGGCAGGCACACCTCAAGGAATAGCTGATGTCTTCAGATCAGCTCAGACAGGGGAATGGCGCCTCTGCCCTCACAGTGGTGGCACATACCACCTATTCTAAAGCCACCTTAATGCATGACTTGGCTCTTAAATAATCCCAGAGCTTCAGGGTGGGGAGCATCCGAGCCTTGGCAGTCACAGGCCTGGGACCCTGGATATCCTGAGCCCTGTGCCCTCTGTACCCAGTTTCCACATTGCCATCGGCATTACCCGTCCACCCGGAAAGCTGGTGCTGCATATTTTCTGTCCCCCTGCCCCCACACTGTGCACACTAGGAGCACCCCCAGCTCCTGATCCCACCCCACGCCTGCAACATCCCGGGCAGCGTCCAGGCCTGATCAACAGCAGGATGCCTGGACCCCTGGGCTCCTCATGCCTGTGACCAGAGGCCAGTGTTTTGATGAAATTTTCAGATGCTATGCATCTTTCAGGAGCAGAGAGGCAGGGAGTCAGCATGGAGGTGGGAAGTCAGCGTGGAGGTGGGGAGTTGGCTGGAGAAGGGTGCTCCCTGGACATTTTCTCTTCGAGGAGGTTTGAGTCCAGTAGCTGGGGCAAGTCAAGGTAGAGAAGTTGAGCTATCCCTGCATCCCCTGGTGGCCACTCTGCCCTGGTCAGGACAAGGCCTCCCCTGCCCTTGTCCTGCACTGAACAGCACAGAAGAGGAACAGCGTCTAGCTAGCCCTGGGGCCCAGGTTGCCTTCCTGCTGACTGAGCATCAAGACACTCCGACATAACCAATAAAATCCGATTGTCTACAGAGATAATGCCTGCTTTCCTCGGAGACAACTCAAACAAGGATGTCGAAACTAAGTAAGTGCTGCTTACCTGGGGAGAGAAAGTTTGTCACCTGGAGTATGAGCCTGAGCATTCTCTCATCCCTATATCTAAAGCAAAGCATGGCCATCTGGCAACTTCACCCTTTCAGGAAAGAGAAATAAGTGAACCAGCTCGTATTCCTAGGCTTGGTTTAAACTTTGTTAATCTTTAAGCCTTATTGTAAATCACATCCTTTGAACAAGTGACTTAGAAAACCCAAGGATCAAAGGGAACCATTTTAAATACACCTAAGGGTGCCTTACAGCCTTGCTTGGGTGTGGACTGTCCTTTTCCTGTGTGCCCCTCTAAATGCTACTGTGCAATCTGAAGTGGGTCCTCTAGTCGCATTTATTTATTTGTTTGTTTGTTTGTTTGTTTTCACCTGCTTAAAAACTCACAAGTTCGCATCACTCTGGCTTATCCCAAAATTCTTTGCTTGGGTGTGTAGTCGAGGACCTGACTTCACCTGAGCAGAGGTCACTAAGGTCCGAAGAAACTCCGAGAGTTACTTGCAACCATGCTGGGCAATGGACACTGGCCCAACAGCAGAGCCAGAGGCAGCAAGTGCTAGGAGCCCACTGTGGTACAGGATGCAGGTCACAGGGTCCAGCTACCCAGAAGGGTCTGGGTATTTCAGGAAGTTTTCTCCTTCACAGGAAGGAAGAGCTGGAGCCCTGTGGCTTTCTATCTCTTCGCCTCTGCGCTGTCCTATTGATTGGTGCCCCATCGATCTCTCTCATAGTCTCGCTGCAGTTGACCATTGGTCTGCTTTCCTTCCCCCTGTGGCTTTAGCCTGAAACAGAAGGAGGGGCAGCTGTGATGTTTTCTTTCCAGTTTGCAAACTCGTTTTCACTCCCAGCATCTCGGCCCCCGATTCTCATTTTCTCTTCTTTTTTTTTTTTTCATTTTTTATTAATTAATTGAATTTACATCTCATAGGCTCCTCCCTCCTCTTCTCCTAGTCCCACCCTCCCTCCCGAATCCCTTCTCCCCTATTCTGCAGAATAGGGGAACCCTCTACCCAGACACCCCAGCTCATCTGTTCACATAAGGACTGAGTTTGTCTTCCTCCCCTGTGGCCTTGTAGAAAAGTCCTATCAGGGAGAAGTGATCAAAAAGCAGGCAACATAGTCCATGTCAGAGATATCACATGGACCTAACTATTGAGCCCATGTGAAACCTAAGATGTCCATCAGACTTAGTTTCTCGGGGTCTGTGCATTGTAGTATGCCTATCCTGTACCATATGACTAAAATCGATCCTCACTTTCAATCTCTGGTTTCATATCCTTAAGCAGTTTCATCCTTAATCCCTGCTCCTTTGCAGCCTTCCACTGGGCAGCCAGCCATTGGCTGCATGCCCTTTATCCCTCCATCTTCAACCTCGCCTTCTTAGTTTTTCCCATCTTCTACATGCAAAAGCTCCCCTCCCCCTCGTCGAGGTCTTAAATCTTGAATATTTTCTTTCTAAATCCATGTCAGACAGGACAGCATCCATTCCTTGGTCTTGCTAGGAGTTCTTAACATTTGCCTCTGGGGAGTCCTCCATCATTCCTTTCACTGCCATCTTCCTCCCCTGGATCCACCTGCGGCTGCTTTTCACAATGGGAACAGCAAGGGAAGTTGAAGGTTGGGGGTGGTACTGGATGACCCAGCCCAGGTAGACAGCGCCTGCAGCTTTAAGGGGTGCTCAAGGAACTTCTCTGGGACTGTCATCCTCTGGCCCTGCCTAGCACATGGTCCAGGGGACCCCAAGATCTCAGGAGCTGTCCTTGGTCCACGGCCCAACAACCTTTCCTCCAGCAGTTCGGAGGCCACCACGGACAGGAGACTGGTTGGCTGAGCCTCTGACACTGCAGAAGGACGCCTGCCCACCACGGCCCAGGCTCTGACCTCCATGTAGGTCTTCCTTCAAAGCCCCAGAGCAAAATTTCCTCCAAATGAAACATCTCTGAGTTCCACTTTCAACGTATTCGGAAAATAAAATAGAAAGAAAGGGAGACCTAATTCCATCTCCAGCTTCATAACACCAAAGGAGGACATACAACCAGACCCAGAGGAAGCCAGGCATCTGCTGTGATGTGAGACCGGGCCAGAACATGGCAGTCAGGCCAGTTGCACAACTGCTCTTGAAGTCGTGGTTCAAATCTGAAGTGTCTCCCAAAAGCTCATCTGCCGAACACTTGTTCCCCAACTAGGGGAGTTGCATGGGGGAGGCTGAAGAGCCTTTAGGAAGTGAGTCAGTAGGAGTGGGTCGTCGGAGGCTACAGTCACACTCCTGGTTCTGTCCTCTCTCTGTTTCCTGGTCCTCTGTGTAAACAGCGTCTGCCGCACCCTCCACCACTCCTCCCTGCCTTCCCTGCTTTGATAGGCTGAAACCTCCTGAAACCCTGAGTCAAAGCAAAACATTCCTCCCTTCAGATGTTTCTGTCAGACTTTTTATCACAGCAACACAGAATGCGCATGGGGTGGCCTGTCTCTAAAGCATAGAGTGTGGCCCAGCTCTGTTTTGTTTTGTTTTTTCCTTAAGGAGAAGAAAAGGCGGGGGGGGATGTATGTGGAGGTGTAGAGGTAGGCTATGGGGGAAGTGTGAGTATGGGGTGTGTATGTGGAGGTGAGTCTTGGTGTGTGTAAGTGGAGGAGTGTCTGGAAATGTTTATGGAAGAGGTGTGTGAATGTGCATGTGGGGTGTATGTTGAGGTCTGAGAATGTGAGTTTGTATGGAAGGTAGATACAGAGAAGGAATGTATGTGAAGGGCCTATCTGGGTATGTGTATAGAGATGCATATGTAGGGTAGATGTGTAAAAATGTGTGTGTGGCGCTGACTTAATTCTCTTGCTGCAATGAAACATCATGACGAAAAAGCAAGTTGAGGAGGAAAGGGTGTATTTGGTTTGCACTTCTACAGTACGGCCCATCATTGAAGGAAGGCAAGGCAGGAACTCAAACAAGGCAGGAATCTGGAGACAGGAGCTGATGCAAACGCCATGGAGGGCGCTGCTTACTGGCCTGCTCATCATGTCTTGCTCAGCCTGCTTTCTCATACCACCCAGGCCCGCCAGTCCGGGAATGGCACCACCCACAATTACTAATCAAAATTCTTTATAGGCCTGCCTACCACCTGATCTTACAAGACATGGGAGAGCAGACCCTGGGACTCAGCTGGAGCCTGAGATATGAGAGAAGGATCCCCAGAACTCAGCAAGGGTGAACTCAGCTGGAGTGTGGGATATGTGAGAGGGGACCCTGGAACTCAGTTAGAGCATGAGACATGGCAAGGTGGGCCTTGAGACTCAGCTAGAGCATGTGACACGGGAGAGGAGATCCTGGTTCATCCACAGTGGATCACTTCAGCTTGCTGTAGCTATCTAACCGTGGGCCAACAGACATGAGTCCCTAAGAAATCAGGGAAGAATTTTGTCACTATCCATCCTTAGCGCCTTCCTGGGAGCTCAGAACCTCCTGTAGAGATCTGACAGTCTAACTCAGCCGACAGCCTCGAGGTGTTGTCCTGGTGTACAGGGGGTGAGGGCAGGAACATGGCCTCTAGCACAGAGACTCAGACAGCAACAGCTCCTTCCAGGTTATGAATATGCCTGCCTTCCAGGTTCTCTCAGGTGACTGCCTTCCTAGGAATGGGTTGGGCACACTGGAATGAGTGACCTCGGGAAGCTCCACATTAGATGTGCTTGACCTAACCACAGGCAGCCTCCTATGGTGTGAGCATGAAACATGGCCAGGGGTCACCAGAGTAGAACCATGCACAGGTATTTTGAGGGCACAGGCCCAGCATGGCCCACAGGCAAGGAGCTGGGAGGCAGGCTGTTGGATCCAAATCTTGGTTCCTCAAATCCTTCCTACCTGTTTGACCCTAAACAAGTTGCTCAGCTGTTCTGGGCCTCAGCTTCCTCTTCTGGTAAACAAAATGGTAACAGGCCAGTGTGAGCCACAGGGACAAGGACAGTTCTCAAGCATTTACCCTGGAGTTCTGTATTTCTCTGAGGGATGTAGACCTGGCTCAGGCTGCCCAAGTGAAAGCCAAAACCTTCTTGCAGCTGAGGCCAATCGGCTGCTGAGGCTGCAGAGGACTCTCTGATATAGACACATGAACCCAGAAGAAGCGTGGCTGTCGCCGGAGCGCAGGGAAGCACTGCACTCCATCCTGCGCCTGTCCACAGTGTCATAACACAGGTCAAGGTGGTGGCCATTCCCTCCAGTCCCGTCATTCTCCTGCTCAGTCCAGCAGCCCAACCCAGTGCCACCACCACGCCCATCCTGCTCTGACCCTATTTGTTTTCTGTGCCGTTATAGTGATTGTTTTCCTTCTTGCTGTGATCAAACACCTGACAAAAGCAACGTAAGAAAGGAAGGGCTTATTTAGGCTCAGGGTTATGGCTACAGCTCATCATGTCTGGGAAGTCAGCAGCAGGATCATGAGGTCTTATTGCATCTGCAGTCAGAAAGCAGAGAGAGATGGCTGCCGGTGCTCAGCTAGCTTCCTCCTTCTTGGGGTTTTATTTTGTTTGTTTGTTTTGAGACAGGGCTTCTCTGTGTAGCCTTGGCTGGCCTGGACTTGCTTTGTAAACCAGGCTGGCCTCGAACTCACAGAGATCCAATTGCCTCTCTCCAAGTGCTGGGATCACAGGTGTGAGCCAGCGGCACCTGGCTATAGCTTTCTCCTTCTTGATGAGTCCAGAACCTCTGCATGTGGAATGGTGCTGTCTGTGTGGGGTTGCCCTTCCCACATCAATTGATTCAAACTGGAAACTCCCCTCACAAACATGGCCAGAGGTTTTATCTCCTAGATCCTAGAGAGAGACTGATGGTTGCCGTTAACCATCACAGCTGTATAGCACATATCTGCTCACTCAGCAACATCAGCCATCTGAAGACCTGGTGGTGTCTACAGGCCCAAGAGTCCATCACTATGAGCTGGCTGCACTTGGGTTCCATGGACTGGTTGTGTCTGCCAGCTGGACTATGCTCTTAGCCAAGCCGAGCCAGGTTCCCTCACAGACCATGGGTTGTTGACAGAATTTGACTCCTTGTAGGGCCAGTATCAATCAATATCCCCATGGTGTTGGTGGCAAGGAGGAGGCACCCTGATCAGACCCTGGCTACTGTGCTCTGTGGGAACTGGAAGTTCACTTCATACCAGCAGGGGAATCTTTTCTGTGATGGAGTCCCCTGTAGCTGCCATTCCCCACTCTGGCCACAGACAGAGCCCTGATAAAGTATGCTACATCCCACGCTCACAACATATCTCGGGAAGGAATCTCTGTGCCCTGTCAAACATGGGTCACCATAGCCTGATATACCTTGGCATTCCTGAGGGCCTCTAAGAGAGAGCCTTGACTCTTCACTCAGTACGAATTTGCCTAGCAACTGTTGCCAAGCAACCACCTTCAGAAAGAGAGGCCAGAGAACTTAGCGTATACTCAAGGTTGGAATGAGGAAATATATAGGTCAGTGGGTGCTGGGCTCAGGGTCCACATGGATTCCTCATTCTAGGCCTTGCCGGGTGTCAGGTCATCCCCTGCTGTGGGATCCTGACAAAGTCACATGACCCCATTGGAATGTCAGGTTTCATCTGTTGCAGGCAGGGAAAGTGAGAATGAGGGAGTGGGCCCTGGAATGCTGTGGCTTCATAGAGGGAACTCTGAATTGCATCAGGAGACCAGCATGCCTGAGCATCCCCACTTCTTTTTTATTCAGGGTTCTTCGTGGCCGCTTTGTGCCCATCTCTACCAGCACTCCTGAGATGCTTCACTCGCCACAAATCACTCACTCCTGGGACAAATCTGCTGAGTAAACCTGCTGTGTGTCAGCCACCCAGTGGGGGAGAGAAAACAAGGAATGAAATACATGAGCTATCACATAGCAAGAAAGATGGTGAGGACTCAGTGGAGATTCAATGGAACAAGGAGACTCAACTATCCAGAGCAGGAGAGCTACAATTTTAAATCAAGTAGTTGGGGCTGAGAGATGGCTCAGAGGTTAAGAGCACTGGCTGTTCTGGCAGAGCACTAGGGGCCATCACTCTCAAATCAGCTGGCTCACAACCACCTGTAACTCTAGGGGATCCGAAACCTTCTTCTGGCCTCCACAGGCATCAGGCACACATGCGGTACACAGGCATACACAGAGGCAAAACACATGTAAAAAATAAGTCTTTAAAAAGTTTTCTTAAAACAGTAGTCAGAGGAAGTCGTTTTGTAACCTAGAGCTTTGAGTGATATCAAAGGAGGAAAGAAAGCAAAAAGCCATTGGGTATCTGGGGTAAAGGGCACAGGCAGCAAAAACTAAAGAGTACTTACAGTTCTGCAAGAGAATGAGGAAGTGACTTCTAATCCATGCTTGCTCGTAAAGACGTCACAGCTGGCAAAAAGGACAAAGCAGGTGTAGATGTGCCCACACAGAAAGATTTTCCCAGTAAGCACAAACTGCAACACTCAGCATTCAGGAGGATATGTTGGTGGTCCCTAGAGAGTGGTACCTGAGCTGCCTTATGATGGTATGGCAGCAGGGACAAAGCTGGGTGGAGCTTGCTGAGCAAAATGAGCTCCTGTGGCAGACAGGAGAAGGAAGCCCTTGTGCCTTAGGTGGCTAGACAGGAGCGCTGGAGCTCAGAGTCTGGGAGGAGTGATGTGTGAGGGAGAAGGGAATCTGGGTTGGTTCCTGGCAGGGCTACCCAGACTGGCTATGACCCTGTCTTTGAATCTGAGGTAAGCCGAGTATGGTAGCTCATGCCTGTAATCCCACTACTCAGCCCTGGAGAAGCTGAGGCAAGGGAATTTCTGCAAGCTAGAGGCCAGTCTGGGCTACATGGTGAGATCAAGCTTCCCCCAAAAGACAAAGATATAAGATAAACCTCCTATGCAGGCATCTCACCAATGAGCCACTAAGCCACTGGCTGTCCTTGAAGTGGCAGGGGATTCCCTTCTAGAGGAACACTTCCCTGGGACTTCACAGGACCAAAGCAGCACAAAGGAAACAAACACAGATAAGCACAGCACACTACAGTTGTCTTTGTTGGGGGAATACTGTCTGATGGTTTGCTCTCAAGGGCTTTGGCATGAGGGGAGTATGACAGTGGGGAGACAATGAGAAGCCTATTTTCCTCTAAGTTGCTTTTCATCAAGGTATTTTAGCACAGGGCTAGAAATGAAACTAGAACAACATAACGTATGACTTAAGGAAGAAGACAATGAAGCAATAATGCCAACTGCTGAAGAAATGCAAATTTCCAGCTAGAATTCTATACCCAGCCAAACTGACCCCATGTACATCGTTCACACCAAGATCATCACATACTGAAGTCCCTTACAGTAAATGCTGCCATATTTACATATAACCCATGCAAACCTCCTTTACACTTCAAATCACCTCAATGTCATGTATAATAACATCATATGCATTCACTTACATGAGATGTAAAGTAGCTAATATATGGAGTACTTATAATGGCTTATAGTATAATAAGTTGCTGATATGTATAATCCCAGTGCTATGGAAATTGTGTCAGGCTGCATTGTTCCTTGCAGGTAGCACTGTCTGGGGAGAAGTGAAACCATTAGAAGGCAGGGCCTGGGACTGAGTGGAGGAAGTAGGTTGTTTTGGGGTTGGCCTTGAGGTTTAAAGTTACCTTGTTCACCTTCCTCATCCCCCCTGATGTGAGTGAGTAGCCTCAGGATCCTGCTGCCATAGCTTCACCACCATGATGAACTGTGCTCTTAGACTGTGAGCAAAAATAAACTCCTTTTTTTCTTAAATTGCTTCTTGTCAGATATTTGGTTGCAGCAAGAAAAAAAAAGTAACTAATATAAAAGGATGAGACTGAAGCAGGAGGATTGTAGTAAGTCTGAGGCCAATTTGTAGAACAGCTATATCAATGAAAACTAAGTGTTTTAAAATGTAAATGTAAAATAAAATATTTTGAGACACTGAAGGCCTCACAAATGCCTGGCCACCATGCACGCTGACCAAGGAGCCTCCTAGGAAATGTGCCTGGCCCATACTACTTCCTACATCCCAGGAAGGAGAAGCATGGAGAACCCAGGTCCTGAGACCAGAACATAAGGATCAGGTGAGGAGGTCCTAAGATGCTGAGATCAGGGAGACCCAAGATTACAGCACAGCCAGCTAAGGCATACAGGCTTCAGGAGGGAATATGGGCAAGAACAAAATTAGACTTGTGTATTATCTGATGTGTTTGAGTAACAGTAAAGCAAACCAGCCCTCCAGGTGGGGTCAACCCAAAGGGGAAACAGTGTGAGACGAGAAGGTGTGGTCGGAATGAAAAGGGCCCCCATAGGCTCAGATATTTGAGCACTTAATCCCCAGTTGTTAACGTTGTTTCGGGAGGTTTGGAAGGTATGATATGGCTGGAGGAACTACATCACTGGGATGGAGTTGGAGAATACTTAGCCTCTCCCTGCTTCCTGTTTACTCTTTTTACTTTGTGTTTACCATTAAGGATGTGAGCACTCAGCTTCCTGCCCTGGCCACCATGCCCACTGCTTGCTGCCATACTTCCCTCATTCCTCTGGAACCATCAGCCAAAGAACCAAGACTGGTGGCAGCAGCCACAGTGGCCATGGGAAGGCTCTGAGGAGATAAGACCCAGCTGGATATGCCAATAGTGATGGCTCTGCAGCCGGCCTGAGACATAACTTTGTATACGTAGACCTCTGTGGGGCTGGGGTGTCCCCACAGTTCCCTTCCGAATGCTCTGTTCCATGTGAATCACTGCTCACCCTTCCGACCACGGGAAGCTCTGGCCTCTGCAGCTGGCTGACTCTGGCTGTGTTTGGCCAACACAGCTGAGCAATGTCATCACATGTAATGTGTACTGGCCTTCTGAGGGGTCGCAAGCCAAGGATGGCACAAGGGAACTGAGTAGGCAGCTTGGACCTTCCTGAAGGCCTCATGACAGAAGTGGGCCTGGAAGAGTGACAGGCTGCTAGCCCCTGAGAAGATGACGGCAAGGACTCACCCACTGTTAGTAAATCACTGGGTGTTCCAAAGGAAGACTCAGCTGATGACATCATTGTAGTCTTGAAGTATGGGCACACCCAGCCCCGGTAGAGCAGGAGAAATCTTCCAGAATTAAGATATGCATGAACGACTGTGCCAAATAATGAGTTGGTGTGGCCCCCTGGGCACTCAGCACATACTGGGCAGGCAGGGGAGCAAGGGCCCACAGGCTCTATGTGCAAAGACTGCATTTCAGGACAGAGCATGACACTGGGAAATTCACTTTTGCCTGCTGGGATTTTCTGGAACCCTGTGTAGGTAGGGTGAAAATGCTGGGGGGAGGGGGCAAACCGAGGGAAATGCTGGGTTCCAGAGTCCTGGCAGACAGGAAAAGCAAGCTACGGGTGCTCCTGGTCACCTTGGGTGAAGAGGACCCAGCTGACAGACAGGGATCCATTCTGTCCTGGGAACATATGTGAAGCTCATTGATTTCCCCCTAAGCGTGGTCACAATCGCTGCACTTTGACCCTGCATTGATTGTTTCAGAGGATGGACACCAACTGCACACAGCAGGTATACCCTTCTCACTCCAGGGCCCAGCAGGACCTGGAAACCGAAGGGGATATGAACGCAAGCCACAGAAGCCATTCAAATTGACAGGGCACTCACAGCTCTCCGGGGTGGTTGGGAAAACTCATACAAGACAGGAAAAGCCACTACCAGAAGCATAGCCAATGTCACACCACATAACTGCTGAGAGGAATCAGAGGCTCCCAGAGTTGGTGTCCTTGCTCAGCTGCCTCCGAGCAAGCGGTTTCTGAAGGTTTGGGAATCTCAGTGATCTGACTCTGTGCAGTCATGGTGTCCGGGCTGCACAGTGGTAGGTCATGCGTTGGTGGATAGCTAGCAATATACATGGGAAGCTGCTGAGGTCATCAGCCACAGAGGGAGAATCTGGAGCACAGCAGGCCTCTTTAGCCTACAGGGGCTCACAGAGTGACAGCCTTCCGCCCAGTACCTGATGCACATGCCCTGGCAGGCTGTGGCCTTCAGACTTCAGTCTTCCACAATGTCATGGCTTGACAGCCAGGCCAGGAGCATCTGGGCTCCCAGGATCACTCACTAGTCAGGCCTGGCGGACTTTAGCTCATGCTGGAAAGTGAGACTTCTAGCTCCTTTAGGACAAGCTTCTAAACATAAGCAAAAAAGAAAAAGGAAGAGGAGGAAAGGATAAAGAAAAGAAAAGGAAGGAAGAAAGAAGGAAAGAAGGAAGGAAGGAAGGAAGGAAGGAAGGAAGGAAGGAAGGAAGGAAGGAAGGAAGGAAAAGAAAAACCAGTCCCTTTAGCCCCTTTCCTTTAGTTTACGATCATGAGATGGGATTTTCAGTGTGGCCTGGAAGGGATATGGGAGGTGCTTACCTTATAATCCCAGGATGTGTGGCTCCTGGAGACCACCCAAGGGCTGAGTCCCATAGTGGCATTCTCCTGCCTCAGAAGTCTCCAGGCCTGCACACTGTCAGCTGGTGCTATTTGACAAGCACTGAAGGGTTAGTAAAAAGACCACTGTCCTGATAAAAGTGAATTCAAGCAAAAACAAGCCCCCAAAGCCTTACTTCCTGTAATCAGACACTCATCAGGCGGCCCAGCGCTCAGCCTCCTGCAACTCTGGGTTGACACTTCATAGCCCTAACTTCTCACAGGGTCTCTAACTGGCCTTTTGGCTTTCTGATTCTCTTGTGTATATTTGGAGACAGCTGGTCACGGCACTTCTTGGGTGGCCATGGCTGGGGTGGCTGGCTTCTCTTTGCAAGGTCTCACGTTCTCCAGCCACTTAGAGGCTCCTAGTGATCAAAGATAGATTGAGGCAACATCTCTGCCATGCCTCATTGGCCAAGTCAAGTCACCTATGACCAGAGGTGGGCGTAAGGGTCTCACAGCCTACATGAGAGGAGCAGTACAAAGCAAGGTGGGGCAAAAAACATAGAGAAAAACTTCTGCGATCGCCCATTTATACAGCTTGGGAAACAAAAATCTGAAGCCCATGGTGACTTTTGCATGGGAGGACCACATGGAGTTTGTACCCAGAGTCGCCAGCGGGGCAGAGTCGGCGGCAGCTGGTGTCACAGGGAGAAGCCCCGCTCATGAATGGTTTGTGATTTCCCCAAAGCTCTGAGGCCCTGTTGTTGAATGGAAGAAGATTTTGGATTGGAATGTCTCCCCCACCCCACCCCAGTGTGCACAAAGGCTGAGTGGTGACGTCCTTTCTAGAACCCAGGGGCACAGCCAAGGACTGGAGGCTTTTCCCAGTTCCCAGCCACCCGCCTCCCAATCCCAATGGGCTGGTGAGGATCCTCCATCGAGTGAGGGAAATCTCTGTGCCCCGCCCCCCCCCCCCCGAGATGCTGTGAGCCAGTGACTGTGGGAAATGGGAGCTTGAAGTTGGCAGGAGCTCCAAAGTCATGACCACCCACCCGAGCTTCGAGGGCCTCTGCCTGCAAGATTTAATGGGCCTTTAGCAGCATGCTGAGAGCATGCTGGAACCAAGTGGCTCTGTGTTGGCAGCTTCCTAATCCAGGATTAGCCCGCCATGGGATGAAGCCTTGGCTTTGCCCTTTGTGTTCATGTCCACAAGTGAGTCGCAGTGGTCCCTGGCCTGTGGGCAGAGCCTGAGGGGACAGTCCCAGGTGTGTGATGTGATGTGTGTGTGTCTCTGGGAGTCTGTCTGTCTGTCTGTCTGAGCATGCTGCAGTTGGGCTGTCAGTTAATCATCAGCTGATGCGGTTGGCCATATCAGCTCTGAGCAGACACCTAGGCCCAGGTGTCATTCCTGGCTGCGGATGGACAGTCATTTGCGTCGCAGGTGGGACAGCCATGCTCTACAGACCAGTTTCAGCAGGGCCATCAGGCTTCTGAGGTGATTGAGGG
The DNA here is from genome assembly GCF_907164565.1 of Psammomys obesus. NCBI lineage: Eukaryota > Metazoa > Chordata > Mammalia > Rodentia > Muridae > Psammomys > Psammomys obesus. The sequence continues at coordinate 1,866,935 of NW_026593895.1, forward strand.
TGAGAAGCAGGTGGGAGCCAGTCGTTACGTGGGGCACTGTAGGTGCCTCATGTCTTGGGTCCCAACTCTTAGAATCAGCTTCATAGCTGGACGGCCCAAAGAGGCCCCCCAACTTTCTCTTCCCAGACTCTGCCCCTGTTACAAAGCAAAACCAAACCAAACCTGCCACCTTTCTTTCAAGGAAGAAAACTGGCTCTGTGGCGTGCCCGGCGAACCCCACCGCATGGAGTGAGTTCTGATCTGCCAGCTGTCACCTGTCTGCCAGACATGTAGCCAGCCCTCAGAGCAGGGAGGATTGAGACCCCTGGATCTCACACCCTGCACTGCCCTCAGCCTGTGGCATCTACAGTTAAGTGTACACACCCTGCTCAATGGGTTTGCCAATTTGGTTTCCTAATCATCTGACTTCTCTGCCATTGCCTCAAAGGGAGGCAGGGTCAAACCTCAGGCTTTAAAACTGCCATAATCCCATGCTTTCCAACACTCCTTCTTAACAGTCTCTGCTCTGAAAAGTGTTGGTTCCAGATCAGTTTCCCAAGAGGAATGGTTGTTCCCTTCTGTTTCTTCTTCCCCAGATGCCTTAAGGTCACAGCACAGCACGTGGGTCTCCTGACAGTAGCAAAGAGAGCTCAGGTCCCTCGTCAGCTCTGGAGGAAATGTCACCTTGTACAGCTGGGCAGGCTGAGCTTTGCATGTCACTATGTGTGATGTTGAGCACGGACTGTTCTCTTGGGTGCCATGTCCCATACAGCTTGGGTCCTGGAACTCCAACTAAGAGCAGTGAGGGAGAAAGGATAGAAAGATGAACATATGTCCAGTACAGCTGGGATCCAGTGGAATTCTGCTACCTTAACGAATTTATTAGTTATAGCATGACAGCAGGGGTTCTGCTAGTCTCGGCAGGTGTCTGCAGGGAGCAGTCCTGGACTGCACACATCCTGGAGGAGGAAGTTGCCGTTGCTAGTCTTTGCACACACTGAAAATCACTCCTAAACACTTCTGCTCAGACTCCCTAGGAGAGCTTTGTCATCCCTCTTGAGCCTGGCCCACATGGGTAATGGCTTTGCTGATACCCCATACGTCTGAGGGTTTGGAGTCCTTGACATCATCAGGACGGTCACCCACTAAGGGCTTCCTGGTCTTGGCTCCCTATAGAGTCATTAACTCTTTTCTGTCCCTGAGCCCTGAACGGCCCCGACTGTCAGCCATGTGTTCTTCAGCTCCCAGCAGCCGCCTTCTCCTTCACTAGGCTCCTGGTAGACCGTTGGCCCTGATAGGCTGCAGCAAACTCTGAGCCACAGTCTACCCAGGGAAGTATCACCTTGTCCATCTCTTTCCCTCACCTCAGGAGAGACAGGGTCTCTCTTGCCTGACCTCTGCCCCACCTTCTGACCTCTCTCCATGAGGACCTCTGTGCCCATGGCACTCAAGGAAGCTTACAGGGTAACACCCACCACCAGGGTGCTTCAAACAGGAAGTCCGCCTGTTTGACTTATTTATTTATTTTTACAAGCTTTCCCTTGACTCTCAACCTAACCCTGGTTAGGGCCCAAGTCCATCCATTTTACTGGGCAGTAAAGGCCAGTGCCAAAGCGCAATAAGGAAGTAACCTGGTGTTTCTGCCAGGTTTGGCCACGCTCCTGCTGCATCAGTGGACAGAAGTGCATGTAAGTCATTTATGTGAGTCTAAGATGATATTAAAGTCACCTATCCATCTATCTATCTATCTACCTGTCTGTCTGTCTGTCTATCCATCCGTCCGTCCGTCCGTCCGTCTATCTACCTCTCTATGAGGGGGGCCACATGTGAGTTCCAGGGGTGGAACTTGGGTCAGATCATCGGGTTAGGCAATAAGTGGCTTCAGCGGTTGAGCCCATCTTGCCAGTGTAGCTCTTCCTTGAGCTAAAATTGTGAGTCTTTCCTCTGGTTCTTTCAGTCTTGACCAATGGGCAAAAAGTAGGAGGAAGGTCTCATTTCCTTGGCGGCATCTTCCAGGTCCCAGCCCAGGCTTCTGGGCTTCAGGTCGTGTGGGCCTGGCACCACTACCTGTGGTAAGTTCCCCATCATGCAGACATGACGGGGGACCACAGCAGGACACCTTCCCAGGCAGTCTGGGAAATGAGGGGATCTGGAGAGGGAAGCAGAAACAGTAGGCGAGAGCTTGACTGGCGACAGCTCTGACTAAGGATGGCGGCCAGACCCAACCTGCAGGTACAATGATGGACTGACCCTGAAACAGGGTCCCTGGATAAGAAGAGCCCAGGTTCTGTTTTAGTCCAAAGATGTGAACAAACATCTCCTGACTGAAGATAATGCTGCAGGTAGGAGCTCCTCTCGAAATGGAGAGTCCAGAGAACTGAGTGGGCTATGTTTGACAGGAGCCACCTTTGACTGGAGTGGTTCAGGGACAAACAAGAGGCCCCTCTGCTACCATCTGACAGATAGGTGCCTTCTTCCCTCTCAGCTGACCACACACACACACACACACACACACACACACACACACACACACACACAC
>NW_026593895.1:1869462-1958709 GCF_907164565.1 Psammomys obesus
CACACACACACACACACACACACACACACACACACACACACACACACGCCCTGGCTGGTGCAAAACCCACACAAGAACCCTGGAATGCAGCAGGCTGTGTTGGGAAGGCCCCAGAAAGAACTGAACAGTTCTGGCTTTTGATCAGGCTGGCTAGTTCCCAGACCCCAGGGTCCTTAAACAAGCTCAAACTGCTGGCAGAGCACCAAACAGGAAAGGCTGCAGGGAGATTCCCACCTTTCCAGCTTCCTTTGAAACATGGGGGTGGGGGCGGAGGGCTGGGAATAGGGCATTCCTCAGACTTTGGCTAAGTTCTCGCTTTCCTCTTCTGGGTTTGATAGCTCTTTCCTGATTGGTCCCATTTTATTTCTTATTTGCATACATGCACATTCAGCCAATATATGGGAGAGTTACCACCCTCTGGACACAGTCTCCTTGCAGCATGCTGTGAAAGAGACAGGAAGGCTTCAGAGCCCAGATTCTGGCTCTAGCCAAGTTTCCAGGTCCTCTGTGGAGAAGGAAGACTGCCCTGAAAATTGAAGGGGGGAAATCCATCAGAGGCTTCCATGCCTGATGGCACCTGAAGCCCTCAAAGCTCTGGAGCTGGAAGCCTGCTGACACGTCTCTGGGCCGTAGCCTCAGGCCTGCTAACAACATGAAGCTGTAATTCTTGCAGCCTCTCTTGGTTGGTACCCTGCTGCCACTGAGCGTCTCAGAGTTCCACTCTCCTATTATGTGAATTTTCACTCCTGAGTGGCAATTTAAGTCCCCCTCCATTCCATCCTCCATCTGCTCCCTCCGTTCTTGGAGGCAAGGTGGGACAAGACTCCAAGATAGCAGAAGTAATCATCTCAACTGGGCACCAAAGATGAACCAAAGAAATGATTCCTCCCAGGTCTCACTGAGTGAACCATTGAGTTTATCAGTGTCGCTTGAGAGAGCATGGCTGACTCGGTGGCAGCTGACCCACTGAAAAGCCTGACCTAGCTTGGGTGACCACTCTCCAGATTTGCACCCCTGGAGCTCCCTGCCCAACATCCAGGCAGGTCCACTGGAAAGTCTCTTTCTCAGAAAGTGTCCCTGCTTATTTGACCTTGAGAACGGGGTTTCAGGGATCTTAGAGCTTTACCAGTCTTGGGAGACTTCCCTTTCTCTCCAGGAGGGAATGTCACAATGCCAAAGGAGTTGGGTTTAGGATTGTGCCGGCCAGGACCTGTGCCTGGGCACAGCTCTGAGTGATTTGCAAAACTCAGGCCCAAATGCGTTGACCGTTCTCCTGAGTGTGTGCCTGTCTGTGTCCAGCCAACCAGAGCATCTTCTCAGGGCCAGATTAATTGGTTCAAACAGACTGCCCTGAGGATAACAAATGAAATCCCCACCTGGACCAAAGGGGCCACATCCCTGCACTCCAACAGCCACCAGGGGACTGATCTGGAAAGATGCAGGAGACAGGAGAAGAAAGATGATGTGCTTATGACCTTGTAGAATCACCTGGATCTAGCCAAGGATGAAGCCAGGTAAACTCTTGCACCTTTGGAAAAATCAACTACCCCACTCTCATCTACCCCACCATGCTGCAAACAGAAAAGCACCTTTAAGGGACACACCCAGTTGTTTATTAGGGTGGATTATGAGCTGGATACAGCCAGGACGGCCAGAAAGCCTGGTTCCCAGCAGACCCCTTCTGTGAACATCAGGCAAGTCTCCAATGGGCAAGTAGTAACTACAGGTGCCTGCTCTCAAAAGGAGGCTTTCCTCTATGTTCCCAGTGTATGGGGATTCCTGGGTACTGCCCTTGTAGAACCTACCTCACCACAGAAAAGGGCTTCAGGAGCCATGGCAGTCTAAGAATGAATTCAGGCCCCACCTAAGTACCCTGGGTCCCTTGGAGCAGGTATCACACCTTTGCCCCTGGCCTGCTCTAAAATTAACCAACCTTGGCTGATTGCTGCTAGGCTGGACCACACTGAAGAAACAACATCCCCAGGACCTGGGCATGACCAGATCTGCCCTATACTGTCTCTTGGGCCTGGTATAGCTTGAAGAGACTATAGTCTCTTAGAACCTCACTCCAGGAGATCTAGGTGCTTAGCCAGGTGTGGCCAGTCCCCTCATGGGTTATCACAGACTAGAACAGTCACCTGTCAGAGATGTCTGCCACACAGCACCCCCAGTGGATGTAGCTGTGCTATTGCAGGTGCCTCCCTTCAGCCTAGCCCTGTAGCCCACCAAGAGCAAACCTAAGTCAGCTTCGAACTGGCAGATCCATTCCTCTGCAGGCAGCCTGTCCTGGCTCCTGCCTCACACAGGCCTCTCGTAGGTCTTCACATTGGCCTGTTGCCTAGGTCACTCTTGCTTCTGCAATTGGCCCTTCCTTCCTCTGGGACTACATGATGGGCAGGTCTCCATTCTTTCTCAAGGCCTGATCCTGGCCCTAGCTGGTTTGGGTTGGCTCCTGATATGGCCCTCTGAGTCTCAGCTAGACTTCCTCCATGCACCTGGGTCTATCAGCAAACATCTTCCTCAGACCTCTGGCCTGGTTTTCATCCCAGCTTACTGCTCTGTCCTCTGCTGGAGCCGTTGCTGCTTTGGGACCCAGCAAGGAAATGCAGCAAAACATCCTCTTGATCCAGAGTTAAGGACTGGCCTTGAGCCTGTGCCACCCAGACGCTGTGTCTATCCTGTGTGCTCAGAGCCACCACAGCCCTGCATGGATGGACTGCCACCTTCTCTAAGCTGTGTGGCAATCAGACCCTGCTTGCCCTAATCATGCTTGATCACCCCGTGCAGGGGCGCTGATTGCTGCTTTGAGAGGTTGCCTCGTTCCTGGATGGCAGGGCTGGAGCCCTTGGCAGCCTAACGAGGGTAATTGAGGAAGAGCTGATTGTGTCAGAAAGTCGGGAGGGCTCAAGAGACAGAAACGGGCCATGTCACACCCCAAATGAGACCACATTTGCTAAATCTGTTTCCCATGCAATTTCATGGTGATTACGTTGCTTGCTTTCTTTCTTCCTTCCTTTCTTTTTTAATACTGAGCAGGCTGGCAGGACAGACCAGCTGGGACTGGAGGAGCACTGATTGTGGTTTATGGAATGCCATCAGAGCCCAGAAAAGAATGGAATGAGACAGAGGCAGGTAGGCTGCTTCAGAGCCCATGGGGGACAGCCTGGCCTGGGACCTCTGCTCCCTAGACCGTCTCTGAGGACAGTCTCACCTCACAGGCCCCTTCGAAGCCTACTCCATGGCCTTGTGCAGTGGGATAACAGCACATCTCATCAGACATGGGTCCTAGCTCTTAAGATGCTCGTAAGGAGGTATGTGTCCACAGCCAGCGAGAGCCGCCTCCTTCAGTGCTCCTGTACCCAATTCCACACAACACTCTGTCCAGCTTAGAAGGACAAGACTGGGCACCTGAGCCAAGTCATGCCACAGCAGATTTATGAACCCGTCACCCCACGAAACTGAATGAATGTACACACAGGCTGTCCCACCCCAGGCTCCTTAGTGCAAGACCATGGTGAAGAGAGGCTCCTGTCCAAGCACTAGGAAAATACAACCATTTGTGCACAACTCAGGAACCCAAGGCCACAGCTCTGGGTCATGCATGCACTTCTGGCCTGCCCTAAACCCTGGGCACAGAATCTGCATTTTAGGTTAACAGGGCCTCAGGCCTTATAGACAGGTATGATCCCAGTGAAGGCTCCGCATGGACCTGCCACACAGGCTTCCACTGAGGTTCCTTCTCTGTTGAGATATGGGGGTATGTTGTTTGTGCTTTCCACATTAGATGAAACTGATGTGACACATGGGTCTAGCAGGTTTCTAGGCTCGTTCACATCAAGCCCCTGGTCTAGAGGGCAGCAGCTCCAGGGTGCCTGTGCCATCCTCCTGTGCTGCCCTGAGGATGTGCTAAGCTATTTCTGTGGTCACCACTAAAATAAGACCCAGAGACACAAGCTTTAGCAAAAATGTTTAATCTCTCCTTAATGTGTGTTTATTTACAAGTACTAAATCTGAAGAACTGTAAAATAGGAAATAGCCGTATATTTACACATCTGATGGCTGAGCGTATTGGCTCTGCCGCTTCCAGAGAAGCAATGGCCGAGGCCTGGTCTACTCAGACCGTTCAAATGACCAGTTTTTTTTTTTTTTTGGGGGGGGGGGGGGGGGGGGGGGGAGTGTTCTGCGGCATTAAAGGACAGCTAATCATGGGCTTCGCCTTAAAAATATCTTTCTCTCTCTAAATATATCTACTCTAGCTTGTGTAGCACCGATGTGAGCCACCAGATCCAAACTGGGGGAACTGGAGTATGGGGTGGCGGTGGGGACCCTCTGTAACAACAGAGGTTGATGGCCTGTGCCTAGAATTCAATGCTGTGCCTTTAGGGGACACATCCAGGCCCTCATCCCTACTGCCCTATTCAGCTGTCCAACCATAAGAGGGTGAGGCAGCTGAAGCACAGGCCAGCCCAAGGCATGTTGTATGTGGAGGCTAGGCACCCAGGCCCAGCTTATAAGGGCCCAGGCACTCTGAGTATGGGTGCACAGGGAAAGACCAGGCAGGGAGTTAGGCTTTTGGGAATGGGGCCCATGGCAGCACGGCAGTACCAGGAGTGTTAGGGCCAGGATGGCTGGAGTAGTGCTTGGCCACCTCCCTGGGCCCTAGGACTGTACAGGGTGGCCCTGAATATCCACTACCCAGTGCAGAGTAGGCTCCAACCCCAAGCCATGTTGTGGCTGGAGTGGAGCCCTTTGCAGGGTACCACAGAGATGGATGGCTCTTGAAGACCAAGGATAAGCAGATGTCAGAGACCACCAGTCTAGGAGTGGCAGGGAGGTGAGGCCTGGCCCTGATGGCTGTGCCGAGATGTGTGGCGAGAACAGCTAGGGCAGCTCGCATGTAAACAGATACGCTAAAGTGCTTGCGAACAGATGCCCTGGGGAAGCTGCTCCAGACCACCTCACCACCCACCGGACACCCACATGGGCGAGGTGGCTTGGTAGGGTAGAGTGAGGTTGTCCCATTCTGAGGGAGCCTGGGGGCCTTTGTCAGGATAGTGGGGCTGGACAGTGAAGGCATTGAGCCTAGAAGCTGTGCGTGGTCCAGGCAGAGCTGGAAGAACTGGGGGCTTCCATCTGAAGCCCACATCCAGGGAAGACTTTAGGGGAAACTGAGGCTCCCACCCAGGCACAGCCCAGAGGCATCAGAAGGAGGGGATATATCCACGGGTAAAACCCCAGGCAACAGGGGCTACTGAGAAACGGCTATATCCAGGCTGGCTAGCCTTGGCTCTGACCCCATATCAGCCCAAGGAGTGAGCCACACAGACGAGGTGGGGGTCTCACCAGAGCTCACGGCCCCTTGACAACCATGGAGGAGGAGCTCCCTGAGTCCTTGCGCAGCCCCATACCGACTAAAGGCGCAGCTCTAACCTGACCTCCACCCTGTCCCACCTGGCTCCCTAGCTTGGAGTGTGAAGGACCACGAGGCTAACAGCCCATGGACGTGGTGTGTGCTGTCCCCAGCACTGAGGCTGGGCCTGGCCACAGATAGCTGTCCCTTAAGATCCATTATAATCTTTAGTACCATCGAAAAAGTGAACTCGAAAAGGGGATAGGCCGCTCGCTTGCTTTCCCAATGACTAATTAATTAAAAAATAAAAATAAAAAAGGGTCTAACCACCTCTAGTATTCAACACTTGCAATTTGAAAAGATCAACTCAGACTAAACGCTAGCACAGTCATGCAGGTCCACAGCCTCTGCACCCAAAGCTCGGGGCACCACAAATCTCGAGCAGTGGCTTCTTCCATCTGTGGGAAGCAGAGGCCACATCAGATGGCAGCTCTAGGGCCCTTGGCTTTGCTCTCTTCCACCTGGGTTCCTCCTGAACTGCCTTCCTGTGTCTCCTCCCTCAAGTAACTGTACAGCACCCCACTGGGGCCGGGGCCACACACACATATATATATATATATATATATATATATATATATATACACATACATATATATGTACAGGGTCCATTAAAAATGTGTTGTTGCTCCTTGAGGGCAAAGGTAGACACAGCTGACTTCCGGTCCCTTGGGTCACTGCCCACGGCCAGCTGGGTGGCAGAAGTGACCCCCACCCCCAGGGCAGAATGCAGCAGGATTTCTTGTTCCCTTAAAAGCAGTACCCAGATGTCTCACTGTGGAGGGGCCAGGACACTGCTGAGATGCCAGACTGGAAGCCACGGTGGGTGTCAGGGGCAGGGAGGAGAGAGGATGAAGGGATGGTGGTCTGCTATCCTCCTGATCTCCATGGTGGGCTGAGCCAGGAGCAGGAGGAGGGGAATAAATAATGGGAACATGCACTCTGAATAGAGCCCCAGGCCCGGAGGCTCCCAGAGGCACAGCCCTGAGGACAGAGAGGGGATCACCTAGCCGCTGTCCGAATGTCACTTGGGAGTGGGGTCTGCAGCCCTCCATAGGAGGGGAGTGGGGCCTCTCCCCAGCAGAAGGATGTGGCACTCCAGCCTTGGCCGCGCAGAGCACGCGGTGAATCTGAGGGTGGTGGCAAGCATGGTGTGCTAGAGTAGAGGCTGGTGGGACAGCCCCAGGCTGTGGCTCTTTTGGACCAGCCCTGGGTATCTCACCTTTCCCTCAGACTCTGCCTGCTGGTAGCATCTGGAGAAGCCAGGAACTGCAAATTGGTCCAGACCCTTGTCCTGTTGTCCTCCCTCTGGAGGGCCTGGCCTTCTATCTCGGCCCCTCAGAGGCCACCTCTCTCCCAGGAAGGCCACCAGCAGCTCTTGCCAAGCAGCAAATATCCCTGGACAGGACCAGCCACGTGGTGCAATCCTTGCCCCAAGGCTGCAAGCCCTAGGCACAGAGGTGGCTCAGCAGGAACCCTCACATCCACAGCGATGAAAATCGGCCCTGCACGGCAGGGAGAGAAAGGCGAGGGCCAGGACCCAACTGCAGCCCCACACCTGGCACTTGGTACAGGTGGGCCAAGGGCTGTCTCCTGGGTCCTCCTCTGCTGCCCTCCTGCTCTGCCTCCTGCTGGGTGGTCACTTCCAGGGTTCAGCTGCTCAGGGCCATTGTGTCCACCACCTGCTCCAGTTTGCTCCGAAGCCGCTGCCTTCGAGCCTGCTCATCTTTTTCCAGTGCCACCAGAATCTGTGGGGGCCAGGGGGTGGGGTGGGATAGCGTTAGGGTTGACTATCCATAAACATGGGCTAGAAGCTCTCAGGGAATCTGCATGGCTATCACATGTGACATGTCCCCAGTAGTGTGCCTTGGAGGATTTTGGGAGCAGTCATTCAAGACCTGACTCTACTGGTTTCTAACTGTGAAAACAGTTCTGCTCCAGAGTAATACAGCATTTAGGCTGCACCCCAAGATCATCACTTTCACCTCATCTCCTACATCAACAGGTTCTGGCTCTGGCCTCTCCCGCCCCACCCCTTTCAGGCTTCTGTGTGCCTTCTATAGCAGAGCTCCACTCCCTGCCTTCTGATGGGCATGGCCACTGACCTCTCCTGTCGCTGGGTTTCATACGCTCTTGAGTATCACACCCCTCCCTGCAGCCACCTGACTCCCACACCTCAGTCTACAGGAGCCCAGACTCAGTAGCCTATCCTGTAACAATCCATCTGACTCAGAGACACAAGCCAAGTTCAAAGCCTCCACACCCAGGTCACTCTGACCTGTGGACATCTTCTGTCCGTTTCTGGGCAGATCCTAGCTCTTCCATGTGGACTCCAAGGATCTTGGCCAGCCAGGCCCACTCCACCTCACTGTCATCTTGGCACTGCCCACACATGCCCAGGACTGAGCTATCTGCACCCATAAGCTCTAGCCCAGAGTCAGGTCACCCCAGAGAGATGAGCAAGGAGACCTGCTCCTTGGCAAAGAACAAGGAGCTTCCTGCAGTCCTACTCCAAGTCAGAAGACACTGACAGCCCACGCCCAGCCCCAGAGATATCATGCAGTGCAGTAATAGCCCACAGCTATTCACTCCAGGAAGACATTGTCACCCTGTCCCCCCTCCTGCCCCAGAGACCCTTCGGTGTACCCAGAATCTCTGATTTCCTTACTGCCCCAGGGTAGTCAGGTGAAGAAAGGAAGTATTGGGAGAATTCTGAGATGCAGGAGGAGCTGGGGCAGGGGAGAGGGGACGTACCTCATCCTTGTACTTGGCAATGTAGGAGTAGATCTCGTGCAGGGCACTCATGCTGTTGAACTGGCTGAGGTGCAGCCGGGACTGCTCTGCCAGGTAGGCGCTCATGTCTTGGTCACTGATGGCAGGCATCTTGGCAATGTCAGCATAGTACCTGACAGCAGGTGGCAGGGTTGGCATGGGTGGGGTCACAGGGCCTCCCCCCCACCAACCTGTGGCCCTAGTCTGCATGACCCCTACTAGCCACCCACCTTTCGACCCAGCTCTTGTAGTTGGGGATGTCCTTGGCGTAGAGCAACTTGTTGGAGGGCGAGTCTTTGCCCAGCTTGTGCTCTGATGTAGAGCAGGAGTCCATGAAGGTCTGGGCCACCACCGACAGGCAGGCATCTGTGATGCTGTTCTTGTGGATGTCGAACACAAACTGCGGGTTCTTGATCACATTCACCCAGAAGCGCAGGGGCAGGCTGTGGACAAGCAGGCCCAAGAGTGCTCAGGAGGGCTGCTCTGCACCCCACTCCCCTTCTGGACAGCAGCTAGGAGAGTGTGCAAGTGGGACAGGCCCCTTACCCCACTAGCCAGACAGGACATGCTGCCCACAACCTGGTACCTCCAAGAGCAACATTCCACATGTCCAGCTTATGTACAAGGGCCATCCCTGGGGCCTACACACTGGCTTATGCCCTACTCCTGTGCTCAGTTCCAGCCTGAAGACATGTGCCTTAATACCTACCCTCTATGCCCTACAAGGTCTCAGACGACCTTGGCCAAGTACACAATTATAACACATGCTGTTCAAACAGAAACTAAATAACTTGCTGGAGACTACAGTCATGTGCCCAAAGCCTGATAACCCCACATGGCTGAGGCAGATGTTCTAGAATAAATCTAGAAGATTCTGTGCAGCAGAGTACTCCTGGCCAGTGCTGCCTTACAGCAGTTCCTCCCTTGCTGGGACCCCTGATAGGCAGCACAGATGGAGCAGGGACTTAGGCTCCCACCGCCTTGGAGGGAGGCAATAAAAGCCAAGAGGAATCTTGAGAGAGAGGAAAGGATACAGGCTCTGGGCTGAGGCCAGGACCATCCAGCACAAATAGACTGAGAGACATGAGATGTGAGGCTGATGGCCAAGTCGACTTGGAGGTCAGAGTACAACTCCAGGAAGTAAGGAGTTAACAGAGAGGTATGGACATGAAAGGAACACCCTGGTGGGGATGTACAGTGAGGGCCTGGTGATACAGTGTCCAACACTGCTGGGGAGGAATCTTCAGTCCAAGTGGCTCTCCTCTAAAGTAGGCTATGGGGGTGGGAGGGCCATATACAGGGGTGGAGCCTACTGGCTCCTTTTAGAGCCATCTTTATCCCCAAATGCCATCACCACATATCACTGAGCACAGGCTTGTACTACAAATATGACTTCCTCCACACTATCAATTGGCTCTGGCCCACCAAGCTCTGTTTTTTACATGGCAGCCCCTCATCCAGGGAATTCCTACAGGCTAGAATAGTAGGGTTGTGGCAGAATCCAGGGCTAGAAACTGGAAAGGCCCAGGGAGATCTTGGCACTGTAGGGCTCGTGGCCCACTATGCCCTGCCCCTGGCAGCCCCACCCTTGTGGTAGTCGCACCAATTGCTCTTCCAGGTATGGCGCACATCAGAGTCGTGGATCTGGTGCTTGTCAGCCTGCTCATCTAAGAAGTCAAACATGTACTTGATGGCCAGAGGCAGGGCCGAGCCACGGTGCGCTGTGCTGAAGATGGTCTCAAACAGGTCATCCACGAACTTCTGCAGTGTTCCCTACAGATCAAGATACTGAGCTTCAGGGCTGTACAGGGCACCAACCTCCTAGGATGACCCGGACAGGTGTGTAGATAGGAACTCTGGGTTTGGCCCTGTTTCTTCCATCCACCTACCTTGGTGGCCAACAGCCTTGTCAGGTAGATTTCAGAGACCATCTTGCTGCCTCGGTCACCCTCGCGCTGGTCCAGGTGGTCGTGGTTCTTCACCAGGTGCCACAGCTTTGTTCCACTTTCCAGGTCTGGCGTGATCATGGGTGTTCGTGAGCGTAGGCTGTCGGGGCTACTGGCTGTACGCAGCATGCTCTCTGCGGGAATAGCCTGTCAGCTGGCAAGGCTGTGTCCCTCGCCCATGGCCAGACCCTGCCCCACCCCAGCCAGTTTTCCCTCAGAATCTGGGGCACCAAGGTTCCTCCTAGGTATGTTGGAGAAGGCCACTGTGGCTACTTGAGCAACATGAGGTTGCTTAGTTACAGGCTATAGGAAGAGGTGCTGCTTCAGAACTGAAGGGAAGGCCAAGAGCCCAGTCACATGCCACAGCCATATCCTCTTAGTCCTGGCATCCAACATACTATGGCAGAGCACTAGAAGGGCATCCCTCGAGGTCCACACCCACTCACTGCCTGCTTGCAACCCTGCAGGCCCCTCACCGTATCTGCTGAGAGACTTAGTGAAGGTGGAGGAGTTGGAAATGTTGTAGGCAGATGTCTGCTTGGGTACTAGTGCCACCGATGACCCATCTGTCACCTGTGGGCAGACATCAAGGATACAAGTTCCCAGGGTGCCACTAAGATATCCTGCCCAACCCGGGGACCTAATGACATCCCAGGTTCTGCCCCTGGAGGCAAATCATGCCACCACTCTGAATCTCCACTGGGATGGTTCCAGGGCGATAATCTCTTGGGCAGGGCACAGTCCACACCTGGTTGGGCATGTTCCAGTTTAAGGGAAGGAAAGCCCACACAGTGGCCAGATTGGGTGGCCTGGTCCCTGGATGGCAGGATCACCTGATAGTGAGCCAGTGTGTTCAGCCTCTTCCAGTCGTTGTCAATTTTGGTGGTGACATCCTCATCCTGAAGGATGATGCGTGCCATGCGGCCCTGGCGCCACTCTGCAGGAATAGGGTATTAGAGGTGGTGGGCCCTCCCTTCTTCCCTCCCTCTCTCCTATCCAAGCTCCTCATTCTGCTTGCACACAGAACAAGAGTGGGGTAAGACACGAAGGCAGGAGTGGCTTGCTCTGCCTGGGATAGAGTCAGAACCTGAGGCTCCACCAATGTGTGCTCCATTCACTGGCTCAGTGGTGGCACAGTCTGTCCATGGAGCTAGCCCTTTATCTGCTGTCTGGATGAACCCAAGAGGTAGGCTCTGCTTTTACCTAGGTTCCAGGCCCAGCCTTCCAGACACACCTGCCACAGGATCCCAGAACTGTGTCACACCTCTTTCAACTTCCCCCAATACAAAGGCTTGTTCCCTCAGCCCTGACAGCCCTGGCTTCCCAGAAAACATCAAACTAAAGGTCTACCTCTTCTCCTCAGGTCTCCATCACTCTACCCTGGCTGCAGGCTCTGTCACCTCCATTGCAGACTATCTGCTGAATATCTTCCAGTAGGCATCTCCTACCATCAGGACAGGGGGGCCGCTAGGGGCCTGGCCTCTAACCAGCACACACAGGGACACTTGCCCGCCACTCACCCAAGTCCATGTCCCCAGCCTTGGGCCGCTGTGAGTAAGGCACACCCTTGTACACAGCATCCAGTAGCTTCTCCTTGACCTGCGTCACAGTGTCGCAGTTCAGCCCCTTCACAGGAACCTCAGGCGCATTCTCATTCTCAGGGTTCACACAGTTCAGGGTCTGTGTGTGAGGGAGGTGGTACGGTAGCATCAGCCCTACTCCGCACTTCTGCTATCCCTGCTCGCTCAATTCAGTGTCACTAGAAAGGGAGGACCCAGGACTGGGGGCTCACCAGGGTCTTGTAGTCAATCTGCTGCCGAATGAGCTTGTCCTCGCTCAGAGAGTAGCGGGCCTCCCCTGTGATGGCATCAATGGGACCCTTCTCCATTTGCTGCTTGATGGCACAGTACAGCATGAAGAGGGGCTCCCCAGCACACTCCTGTGTGGGTGGTAGAGTGTGAGCTTGGGCCAGGACCTAGACAGCCTTTTAAGGGCTATCTAGCTGCTTCCCATAGCCCCATCTCCTCTTAGGAGGCAAGCCTGTCTCTGGAGCCAGCACCAGGTGAGGAAATCTAGTGAGCGACAGCCCCAGTGTCCTTACACCGTGGACACAGAAATCCTCGATACGTACTGTAGGTGTAGTGGGTACAGGGTAAGGGTCAGTGCACAATATGAGCATGCAGGAAGACTACGGTAGGTGGACTCAGGCCTGCAGTCTCCGCGGTGAACCCTGCCCTTGCTGTACGCCAGGTGTACACCATGGCCTGCTGGATGTCCAGGAACCCACCTAGCCAGAAGTTCAGAATCACCAAGATCACGTTTTCACTATGATCACCAGCACAAACATGCTGACTCCTGAGGCTCTTCATCAACAAGGGGCAAAGGAACCCACAGCCTGGTGCCAAGGAGAAATGGGGGCAGGCAGGGTGGCCTCTGGGCACTTGGTGAGGGCCTGCACTATCTTTGCCTCCAGCTACCTGTCATCTGGCTCCCTGACCTGCAGCTGTGGGGCCATATCTAGGTCCCACCCCAGGGCCTTTGCCCCTGCCTCTATCCTTCCCTTATGTCCTCCCAGATCCTGGATTGAGGCAGTCTGCTTTGAGAGCCACAGCAGTGCAGGGGAGGCAGCCACTGCTGAGTGAGCTGGCGAAGAAAAAACTATCACATTACTCAGCAAGGTGAGGGAAGCAGCTGGCTGGAGCGCAGGCCGGTCCCATGGCCCTGAAGGCCCGCCCCTGACTGCTGGTGTCACTCCTCACCGTGGCCACTGGCTGAGGCTGGCCCAGGTGGGGCCCTGGCAAGCCCATAGTGACTCTGCTCCTGTACCCAGATGCTCTAGCCCCTTGTTAGCATCTGAGGCAATTAAAGAGACAGCTGCTAAGGAACTGCCGGGAGCATAGATCATCCCGAGACCTTCCGACAACATTCCTGTCTTTGAAATTATGTTTCATTTGCAAACTTGGCTTCATTAAGTCAGCCAGTAAGGAGGAGGGAGGGGGAGCAAGTTGGGACTCAGAGCCATCAATAGCTGCCTCTTTCTGCAAATACTACCTCATAAGGTTTCCCCAGATTAGATGTCTACCCTTGGGTTCCTAAGCAGATCTGAGGAGGCAGGCCAGTGCCCAAAGACTTGAATGCAGACCCACCCAACCCTAACACATCTGCCCAGGAAAGCCAGGGCCTCTCAGAGAAAGCTCATATTCGGCCAGGAGAGACCCAGAACGTAGCGTGCCCCTGCCAGCCTGGACCATCACTTCTCCCAGGCCTGCCAAGACCATGAAAGAGCAACCAGAGATGAGAGCCCAGAAAGGAGGTGGGCCCAGGATGAAGCTGTCCTAAGCCCAAGGCTTTCCTCTCTCTGTGCCTCATTTCCCTGTCCCATGACAGGGAGAACGTAGGGCCTCAGCTTCCTCTCAACTCTGCCAAGAAGGTACAGAGAATGGTCCTTTCACATAGAGAGAGACAACAGAGGAGGAGTGCAGGTCAGTAAATGGGGCAGGGTAACAGCTTTTCCATCTGCAAGGGAAGTCAACGCAGATCCCTAGCTCATGCCACACACTTCACCTCTAGCAGAAAAGCTGCAAATGATGGAATGTTGGTACTTAAAACAACAAAACTCACCATATTAAAAAAAAAAAAAACAAACCTAGAAAACACACAAATGTGAAGATGAAAGTAGCTAGCTGAGCAAGATGTTTAACTTGTTGAGCAAGTGCCAGCCACAGCAGCATGCTGTCTGTGGCGGTGCCGGTGTCATAGCACCCGAGCCTGGAAAGATTCTGGGAATCGGCACATCTTAGGCTGCAAATGAGCGTGCCTGGTCACCTGTGATCACTCCGGAAGCCCACAGCAGACAGCTCCACCAGAAGCATTGGGGAAGAGTTCAGAGTCCCGTAAGTGTCTGCCAATGGGACAGAGGACAGTGAAAGTGACGACACAGTGGTCACACTGTGGAACATAGGGCAGCTGCCAAGAGAGCAAATTCTGTGTGCCAGAGTACCTGAAAATGTGGGCCTAACCTGACCTGGGGTGGAGGTAGAAGGGAGTGAAGTATGAGGTGAAGTGCATGGTGTGACAACGAAGCCCTCAGGAGCGAGGTGCAGCAGCTGGCCCCACAGTGAAAAGCACTCAGGATGGGTGTGGCTACCCGAAGCTCAGGAGGCAGTGGCGTGTGTGCCTCTGTGTGTGTGTGTGTGTGTGTGTGAGAGAGAGAGAGAGAGAGAGAGAGAGAGATATACTCAAGCCAGAGCTGCAGACTAACAATGACAGTACAGCCATAACTCAAGAAAAAATGTAACAAAACCTGTTCCTTTACCATAGACCTTTGCTTTAATTCAGGAACCTGCCTAGTATGACAAGCACTGAGTACTGATGGTTGTGACCACCAGAGCTAGGGCCCTGCCCCTTTACCTCAGAGGTGCTATCGATAGTGTAGTAACAGGTAAGCAGAGCAACTACCTGGAGCATGCATTTTAGTTACCTGTATCTGTGGGGTGGGGGATGGGCTCAGATCCTGCCCACGTGCAGATTCATGAGGCCTTAGACTAAACCCCACGCATTCTGCTTTCCCTTCCATCCTCCCCAGTCAAAGTGAGCTGGGTATGTGGCTGGCTATGCTGGCCAGAGGGGGCAGTTCTTGTCTGGGAGGGGACAGATCATGCTTTTCAGAGTGGCTCATGGCTTAATACACCTGCATTTCTCTAAGCTGTCCACTGCACACTACGGACTGTAGCTGAACACAAGCAACTCACCCAAAGGAAAGCAGAGCAGCAGTGCAAGAAACACACAGACCACAGGCTTCTGCCAACACACGTGGGTCTCAGTCACAGACCTGGGCGAACCCAGACGGCAGCGCAAAGGTATAATGGAGGATTCTGTTTAGAGGAGCGTCCCCACAGCAGTCTAATGCAGAGGCAGAAACTACAAAGATGGTGCAGCGGAGGGTGGGGAGAGGAACAAGGCGTGTTTCATGCAGACAGATTTCATTCTGTTTTACAGGACAGTACTGTAGATGACGGTTGTGAGGGCTGCGCTTTGCAGCTGCAGTAACTTCAGTGACCTGTACACTAGACACTCTGGAGGCTGAAGAACAAAGGCCATGCGTTTGAGGCCAGCCTGGGCTATCTAGAGAGGCCTTGCCTCAAATAAGATGGGTTGGTGAGATGACTCAGTGGTAAAGGAACCCGCTGTCAACCCTGCCAACCTGAGTCTGATCCCGGGGACCCACGTGGCGAGAGGAGAGGCAACCCCGTAAGCTGCCCCGACTTCTGTATGTGCACTGTGGCATACGTCCACACAGTAAATAAAAAGGTAATTTTTTAAAAGCTTAGAAGGTAGTTAACTCTACTGTGGATATTTCAATCCAGCACAACGTTTTTAAAGTCTGATGGCATGTTAAAAAGAGACCAACCATTGAGCCATGACAGGGTGGAGGAACATGTCTTATGACTGGAAGGCTATGTAGTATGTGACTCAAGCCTTAGACTCCAGAAAAGGCACAACTATGGCCAGGAGGAGGGTCTGGTGGCCTGCTCAGGGAAGGCAGGCACTGAAGTGTATCCTCTCTCAGCACTAGAAAGCAAACGCTCATCAAGAGGCCCAGTGGCTCAGTGGCCACAGATAGAGATGGAACAGGCCCAGGCCAATCTGGGTTCACTCCTGGGGTGGGAGGATGCTCTCTCTCCAGGAGGAGGAAGGCTCCAGTACCGCCTCCTGTGGCCTGGCCTTGGGTATGTGAAGTGCCTGTTTCCACTGTACAGCAAAAAAGGCCACACAAGAACCAGAGCTGACAGGAGACCCCCAAGCTCCCTGCCCAGGGCCGAAGAGTAGACCTGGGGCAGGTGGCCCACTCGTTTCCCTGAAGCTCTACTTCCTCCTTCTTGCTGCTCCCTCAGTTGCCTTGCTCCCCACCCCCATCACCATTCCTTCAACACTGACTACTCTGAGACACCAAGGCCCCTCCTTGAGGCTGTCCCAGATGTCTGATGGGTTCCACTCCCTCTGTCCCACAGTAACAGGTGCAGAGCTAGCTGTGCCAGCTTCCAGAGGCAGCCTGCCTCCCCACATGGTAGCACTAGACACTCCAGAGCTGGCTCAGGATCTGAGGCCCAACGGGGCGAACTGCACTCGCTCCTCAGTGTGGAGAATGACGATCAAATGGGGTCAGCACGTGTCAAGACCCAGAATGAGCACAGCTGCTGGACTGCCTTAGCCCGTGCCCAGCCTGGCTTCTTCTGGTTCGCAGAGCCTGCTTTAATGAGCATGTAAATAGCTGTCCACACGGCAGCACTTTCGCAGGAGATGTGCCCATTAATTCTAATGGGGCTGCTGTGCACACAGACCCCCTTCTCCCCAGCTATCCCAGTGCCATCCAAGTCACTTTTCTTCATCTCTGGTCCCCCAGCCCTTCTGGCTTACTCCTCACAACCACTCCTCACAGCCATGTCCTACCTGCTGGCTCTCTTCCCATCAAGCAAAGGCATCCCACCAGGGATCTGCTCTGAGCAGACCCATGTGCTCCACTTCTGGGCCAGCCAGTCAGAGCTCAGCAGCAGCCTACTTGTGAGGACTGTCCAGGGGCTGGCACAGACAGCACCAGTCCCATCCTTGCTCCGCTGCCCCGCTTGTCACTGAATCCAGAGCACTGGCTAGGGCTGTCATGCAGAGGTTGTACTCCCCGGGGGACCCACTGTCACTGCTGTGATACGCATCCCATTGGCTCTAAGGTCAGAGGAAGCCAGAGAACTTCCTGGAACTTGAGTCTCCAAAGTACAGGCAACCAGATGAACCAACCAGCCCATCCTGGCACCTGCTGGGGTTCTGGAGAGCCAGAAGCCCAGGATGAACTCACACCCCACCGTGGACTGCACAAAGGCACAGGGCTGATGTCAGGCTCTCAAGCTAGTCTAGGTGCAATCCTCCTCTTGAGCCTGGCAGCTGGAGATCTAAGCTTCTATCCCTCCCTCTGTAGGGGGCACGGATCAGCACAGGAAACAGCCAGGAGCAAGAAGTCTGGGTTGCTGGTTTGAGACCGTCACACCTGGGACCTGGCCTTTGTATCTCCTTTGACATTTGGCTTCCACCCCACTCCACTCCTCCCTCCCCCATTCACTGGGCCTCTGAGTCCTAGCTGGCCTGACACAGATAAACCTACCTTGAGGAACTTATACAAAAGGAAGGTAAACCAGTTAGTCAGCATTTTCTCTGCCACTGATTCAGTCCTGTGGAAAGAGCAACACGTGAGAGAGTGGAGCCACGTCCCCCACCCCACAAGCAAAGGTCCTCACGACTCCCATGGCGACCCCATCTATAGGCCAGGCTCCCCTCCTTGTACCTCCGCAACAGCAGCTTGGGGTGGTTCTTGCTTTCCAGGTTCTTCTCAATGAGGTCAGACAACAACTGCTTAAGCACACCTGTGGCATACTCCATCTCACCCTGCAGGGCTGTCATGATGAGCGAGGCCACATTTCCACGGTCACGCATGGAGAAGCTACGCTGGGCCTCCAGCGTACGGATGAAAGTCAGCAGGAAGTGCTTCTTGGTCAGCAGCTGTCCGAACAGTGTCAGTGACTTCTCCACGTTGGCCTGCACCTGGGGGCACAACGGCCTGCTCAGACCACAGAGGCACATGGCCCCAACAGCTAAGGCAGGAGCAAGACCTTTTGTGACACCAAGGCTACCTGGGCCTGGAGCACACTGGGAGGTCAGGTTGCCCTCATTGCATAGTGCAGTTCAACACCCAGATCCCCCAAGAGACCTAGGCAGGTGAGTGGCAGAAAGCCCCACGCAGCCAGGCACAGGGAGAGGAACCAGGATTTCAGGCAAAGGGAAGTTATCTTTGGTGGGGCACTGCTCCTTGTATAGGGGCTTGTTCTTGTCTCCTGAAGAACTATGGGCAATGGTGTCACCCAGGGTAAGCCACCTGCACCAGAAATCAGGCCCTGGCCTCAGAGCTCAGAAGACCCAACCACGTGCTGGCTCCAACGTGGGTATAACCCAATACTCCCTACTTGGCTAAGCCCTGCAACTTTCTCTCGAAGGCCATGCCAGCCCTACACCCTTGGCTACCCATGATCCTTTAGAAACCTCTAAGCTGGCAGTCCTACCTCCATCTCCTTGAGTACAGGATGGTCCTCAATCCCAGGAAACAGCACTCGCATGGCATATGTGCGGTAGTCAAGGAATGGGATGCCAGCCCCATCCAAGTCACTGGTCAGCTCATGGATGTCTGTCTGTAGCTCTGCAAAGGCTGTAACCAAATACGGGGTCAGAGGCAGCATGCCTGAGGGTCCCCTCCCCCGTTTCAGTCCCAGCTTATCCACTGTCTGGCTAGAATCACTGGTCCTGACCTTAAAGAAACCAATGTGTCTTTCTGTGCCTCAGTTACCCTAGTTGAGGACAAAAATTCTTTCCCTCTGCACTACCATGAGATTAACCAGATAAGGGTAACAATGTCTCCAATACTGGGTGGATAGGAATGGGAAGTTCTTTAGCAAAGACCCAGCCCTGCATGGACCAGGAGACATGATATTCTAATACTATCCCTGGGCTCCCAGCCCCATACCAGCCACTGCATTATACACACCACGTGCCCAACGCCTTCAACCCAACATCTTAGTCCATACCACCTGTCAAAGTCAAGAAAAACATGGCAGAGTGGCAGGCCCTATCGAACGTTCCAGAGCTGTGAGCTGTCAGCCCAGTAGTTGCCCACTATCTGGTCAGGAGTCAGAGGGGCAGGGCAGGCTCTGGAGCGCCTAGTGGGTTTGGTGATGTACTGTGCCTTCATCTCCTGGCTGCTGGCAGAGAAGGCACTATGAACCCTGGACATTCAAACTCCCTCTACAGGTGGGAGTCAATAGCCTCTACTCTCCAGGCTCACGTCTGCATCCTGTCCACCAGAGCTGTCCACAGGGCAGGTACCAAGTCAACCATGCAGCCATTTGGGCCTCTCAGGGCCACTATGTAATATCCAGAGGTGTGGGCATTGTCCCTGTGCCCATTCTACAGACTAGAAGATCAGGGCACAAAAGATTAGGTGGCACAACCCCTGGATTATAGCTGTACGGAAGGTGGTTCCTTTACCAGCAGGGTGATTCTGCCACCTGTCACTTCCCTGGGAAGGAGCCAGAACCAGTTAGTAGGACAAGATGGGCTCAGTGGTGGTGCTGCCTCAGCAACTACTTGCTGCTCCCCACCCCCACCCCGCCAGGACTCTTTGCCCAGCTCTGGCCCTACTTATCTCTCTGCTGACCTTCCTTGCACTCGAGGGCCACGCGTGACTCCAAGTTGTCCATCTGGAGCTGCAGCCGTTTGAGGGTACGGTCAGCGTCCCGGGATTTGCGTTTGTAGGCAATGAGCACAGCCACAATGACCAGCAACAAGAGGCCACCACCCCCACCGATACCCACAATGGCTGGCAGTGTCAGCAGGCTGTCCGAGTACACTTGTAGCATCCCAGGCGAGAACTCGAAGCCCCCAGCCCGCACCTGCCAGAAGGGATAAAGGTGCTCAGAGGATACTGGCTCCTCAGAGCTTTAGGGCCCCTGTCCAATGGCCCTTAAGCCTGCCACAGCACCTGCCTGTGAGCAACATCTCCCCAGCAGGTGACAGGAATGGCTAACAGAGGCAAGGTGCTGAAATAGGGGCAGATAGATGCCTGGGTAGTTAGCACACAAGCACTCAGCAGTGGAGCTACCAGCAGTGAGAGGAGCTCAGAGCGGTCAAGAGCAAAGGTTGAATGGGGCCTGCATTAGAGCAGTTCTTTGGGGATTTTCTCAGAAGGGGGTTTGCTTAAGTTGGGCAGGGTCAGGAGATCAGGAGGGTCGTCCCAGGAGACCACAGCTAGGCTGTGATAGGGACTTCCTGGCTCTCTGCATAAAGGCAGTTGGTGGACGCACCGTGACTTTGTGCTGCCCCGTGAGGTTGGGGGCTTCGCACAGCAGCTGTGTCTCAGACACGGTGAGGATACAGGGTGTGGAGCCAATGAGCACCGTGTAGTTGAGCCGGGAATTGCCAGGAGCAGGTGGCAGGAGATTCCGTCCCTACAGAGGACAGGGTGAAGTGAGGGCAGACCTGAGATGTCTTCCGCAGCCCCATCCCAGATCAGCTTCTGCAGCAGGAGGCCACAGTGACAGAGACCCACCTTGAGAATGAGTGGGGAGCTAGGCTTCAGCTCCAAGAGCCCGGTAGGACTGAGGGGCTCCAGTACAGGGTCCGGGTAGTAGAGGAATGAGGAGCTGTTGAGTATCAGCAGTGTGCGTACATTGTCCATGATGAAACCAATCTCGTCTGGCCTCTCTCCCAGTTCTGGTGGGCTGCGCTTCGGGTTGTCTATGGACGGCGCCCGGCACACCATGGTGGTGTCATTGTACACCATGCAGCTCTGGGACACAGGCACCAGGACTTCAGGATAGCCCTCCCTTGCAGGCCAGCTACCCAATGACAGCCCCACCCTGGGAATGATTGCTCCATGAGAATGCTCTAGGCACCAAGGAGGCACGTGTTCAAGATGTCCATTCTCTGCAGGCTAATAAGGGCCAGACAGACCAGAGCCCAGGGCTCACCCCTGGCTGACCACTTTGTCAAGGCCTCAGCATAGACTGGTAAGTATGGAGAGGCAGAAGCAGGGGTGTTGGCAGCAGTCGTTACCAGCCCAGGAAACAGTCATATGGCCAGGAGGGGAGGGCAGAGCAGGACAGAGAGAGGAAGGGGAACTGGAGGCACAGGGCATCCACTCACATTTTCCCTCTCAAAGCCTCCATACTTGGCCCGGATCCGAGGTTCACGGACTGTGGCCAGATTGGTGCCTGTGACTGTTAGGAGGGTCCCGCCACTAAAGGAAGAAGAGAGGAATTAGATAATACTCTAGAAGTTCAAGAGGAACAGAAATAGGCTCTCCCTGAATGAACAGGTGGTTCTAGGCTTAGCCAGAGCACTTCTTGCCAGGAAGCTGCCATGGAACACCCAGGAGAGGCACTCCGTGACCCACAGTGGGGGATGGGAGGCTCTCCTGGCTCCACACAGCTCTCCTACCTGTTGATACTCCACTCGGGGTCAATCCTCAGGATAGTGGGGTCTTCAGTGTAGTTGTACTTCACCTCAGGGTTGGAGAGCTGGGCACGGTTGATGTTGATAACAATAGGGGCGCTGCCAGGGGTCTGCCCGGGTGGTGTCAGGCAGCGGATCTCTCGAGAATTCCTCCTGGGATGGGGGTCAAGATAGGTGAGGGCATGGTGAGGCAGCATGCCAACACGTCAGCCACGTTCTATGGTGCTGAGCACTGGCTCCCAGGGAAAAGCTTGAGCATCCCTCAGGTGGCTACTGGGATGACTACTTTGGCCCTTGAGGGGCGACCAGTGTCTGGTCCTACCCTAAAGCCTGACTGGCCTCTTTCCTTCCCCGCCTTGGGTCTCATACATTTGGCTCTATACCGACACAGGTCTTGGCCTCCACCCTATCCTCCTAATGACATAATCTCTAATGCAGATGGATGAACTGGATCCTGCCTATTGCTCTCTGTTCAGAGACCCTGGCCAAGCCTCTTTCGTCTCACAAGTGCCGCGCGGCCATCCTAGTCCACCCTGCCAGGCACAGGATAAGCACAGCTTGCAGATGACAGGCTACTGCTCTGGAGGTTAGAGAAACTAAATGACAGGCCTGAGCCCTCCCGCCTGTCAGCCCTGCCTCCCTCAGACCTCCAGCATCAAGTCCCACTACCACCAAGTGCCTTGTACAAACCAGCTCCCTCCTTCCTACTGTACACACACTTGGAAAGCATCCAGCTCCTAGCAACAGTAAGCTGGTCTGGGGTATGGGGTCACAGGTCACCTTCATTAGCAGTCAGCAAGGCAATACCTGCTCTGAGGCCCTGCCCCTTGGCTGTATTACCTCAGCCTACAGGCCCCACAGCCACCAGGCTGCAAACACCGATGATTAGCCTGATAACGGGTAATTACCACAGGAAAATATTTAAAGGGCCGTTCTATTATCATCCTTAATCTAAAATTATCCACTTCAAGCCTCAAAGCTTTTGTTAAGATGTCTGTTTTCTCTGTTAACTTTTAAAAAATACTTTTTATTTTGCTTGCAAGAGAGATGGCCCCTCTCCTTAGGAGGGCCTAGGGTGGAGGCAGTAGGTAGTGCCCACTGAGGCCAGGCCACATCCCTTCCCACTCTGGAGGCTGGCCCCCTATCTCCATGGCAACCTTTTCTGCCTCTGGTTTCCATAGCGATCACCCCAACCAGGTTTTCCATATCCGTTGCCCAGGCAACAGGAGGGGACAGCAGAGCCAGGAGGGAAAGCCCTGTGGCCCCTGACTCCTCTCTCTCCCCGTACCAGGAGAAGGAGCAGGGCCGGCCGCCAATGGACACAGCCACATCACTGCCTGCGTTCAGATGGCTTCCTTCAATGCCAATCCAGGTGCCTCCAGACAGAGGTCCACGGGAGGGGCTCACACGGTAGAAGGTTGGTGTCTGCAGGAAGACAGTTGTTAGAGGGGATTCCCTCTCGGGTGCACACAGTAGCATCTGGGCCCCTTTCTCTCTGTTCCCGCACAGCCAGCCAGCCCTGGGGCAGAGGCAACCCCTCCCTTGGGACTAGGCAGCAGAGGCAGTGTCCTATACTGGAGATGAGTCCAGGCCTACTTCTGAAGTACCCCTAGCCACTTTCTGGGGGCAGCAAGAAGCAGAGGGCAGTGGGGTGGGGCTTACCACAAAGGTGAAGCGCTTGGGGGACAGGGCTCGGTACTGGAGGGAGCAGTCCCGCACACACACCTCCACCAGGGCATCATGGGCCCGCAGGGTGCTGGCATCTCCGATCTCACAGACAATCCTGCAGGAATGGTGGGGCTCAGCACTGCAGAACCACTCCCCAGGCCACCTAGGCCTTTACCACCCCACCAGCCTGCCTTACTGTTCTGCGCTGATGTACTCGCTCTCCACAGGGCTGCACAGCACCTTGCCCACGTGCACGCCTAGCCGCACATCCTCGAACCGGAGGCCCAGATTCTCGCCAGTGATGGTTAGTCGAGTCCCTCCCTGCCGAGGGCCTGTCTCTGGGGACAGCTGCAGGAAGGCAGAGGCTGGGGCGGACACAGCAAGGACTACCTTGCCAGGTGAGAGGAGGAGGTGTGTGGGCTTGCAAGGGTGGGGCTGGGCAGGTATTGGACTGGGTCTCCAGCTCCTACCTTGAGAATCTTGGGGTCTGTGCAGCGGCTGTTGCCATGGTGGGCATGCATCCAGGAGGTTGGTGAGTCGGCTGGGCAGTGGTGGCGCAAGGAACAGCGGCGCTCAGCTACACACCAGCCACACTCAAAGCGTGGGTCTGCCTTGAGGCAGAGGCCACAACTCTGGCGCAAGGCTGGGCACTTGTAGAGGTGGGCTACAATGGGAAGGTTATTGAGCATGGACCCATACATCATCCATCCGCCCAGGCCACCAGCCCCGACACTCACCCTGGATATTCTGGGGATTGTCAATGACAAAGTTGCCATTCCACACCACCGACAGGTTCACAGGCAGGTCGCTGACGTCATTCCCCTCATAGGAGTACTGTTGGAAGCAGGCACAGTGGTCATGCTTGGGGTGATGGAGCCCCTCAACATCTCTGAAACCGACTATTGAATGTTATCCTCCAAGTCTGTCCCAGACGCTACTTCCAGCACCAGGGCAGTCTTGCCTGAGAGGTACAGTCAGCCGTCTGGGAAAGAAGGGTTAGCTGAGCCCAAAAGCATCAGGAAAGCTCTGTGAACATCAGTCTTTGTCTGCTAAGTAGGCCAGGACTTCTGAGGTGTGAGGTATTTGTGAGCATAGGTCAAGAGACCACCGTCCTGGGGAATGAGCACTGCTGCCACCTGTCCCTAGGCTGGCCAGCACTTAGAGTGACAGCCCTTCTCAATGGCTGGGTCTGGGCTTAGCTGCCTCCCACTGCTGCAGCTGATGACCTCAGCTCCATCTTGTGTTTGGGCAAGGCAGGCAGCTTGGTGTTTCAAAGGGGTGGCTCAGCAATTCATCACTATTTTATCTGAAGGAATTTAATTGGATCCTATCAAATTTCCTGATACCCTCTCTTCCCTTTAAACACTGCTGAAGGGAAGATAAATGGGGGTCTGCAGAGAAAGGGACAACAGAGATGAGGGATGGAGAGACACAGGAAGCAGAAGAAAAAAGGGTTGATAAGAGTCAGAGGGGAATGTGTGTGGGGGTGCAGGTTATATGGGGAGCCAGTAAGAGAAGGATGGGAAGTGATCAACAGGATGCAAAAGGGGAGAGTATAGGCTTCCCTCCTGGATAGAGAGCTGTTCACCCTGACCCCAACTCTTGCCCTGTTGGATAGACCTGTAAGCCAAGGGTTGCTGGACCCAGGGGGCAGGAACAGGTAAAGCCTTGCCAACAGCCCTGTGTCCACATGCCCTGCCAATCTGGACCTAAGCCTGTTCCAAAAAAATTCATTGCCCTCCTGACTACACATTTCCTGGACACAGGGAAAAATGCGGCCTGCCAGTCGTCAGCAAGCCAGAGGAGACCTCAAAACCCAAGTCTCCCATGCACATCTAGAAAGGGCTTGCTCTATAAAGACCTCTGCCCTAGAAAAGTCAACACCAGACTTGCTGAGCCCACCATGGGTTTTCCCAGACCCATCTAGCAAGGCCACCTGCTAATTTTCAGATGGCCATGGTATGTGTGTATAGTTTCCTTTGTGGCTGAAGGGCACAGGTTGTGTTCAGTATACCTGTACTCAGGAACCTGAAGGTACAGCCCCACCATCAGCCCACTCAGCTACAACACCGACAATCACCCAAGGGCTCAGTGGTGGTCAGAAAGCCCGCAGAGATCTCAGACCTTCCTAGGGCACATTTGGCCACATAAACCAGGTCTAGGACTGGGTGGACAATGGCCCACCAGAGCATGGGGGTCCCCACCTTGCCCACCCGTCCTGCTGTTTCCTCACCGAGGAGTTCTGGCATTGCAGGCTGGAGCTGTTGAAGCGCAGGGCAGTGACACGGGCCGGGCTGCCTGGGATGTGGAAAAGGCACTCGTACCCTCGCTGACCTGACTGTGGCTGTGGCAGATTCCGTGCAGCCAGGGTGATGGGCTTTACCACACCCACTGGCACATAGATGTGGGTAGAAGGCAGAATCTGTGGGCAGTCCTGAGGACAACAAAGGTGTGGCTGAGCTGGGTCTGGTGGCCAGCAAGAGGTACAAGTTCCACTGTGTCCCAGGCTGTGGTAGCTTACAAAGCCCAGGCACCCTGTGCCACTTTGCATCATCTGGCACCAAAGGGCCAGTGATCTTCAGGTTTTTCTTCCACCAGGCTGTGGCTGCAGGCTGGCCAGCCTACTCAATCTGGCTATATCCTAGGACCCCAACACTCACTCTGGGGACCACAGGTATCCCATCTGGCCTACAGCTGCACAAACCCAAAGCAAGAGCCAAGAACAGGGTACTGGGGTAGCAGGCTCTCAGCTGGGGGCCTGGAAGCATGCAAAAATAGCCTAGGCCCTGTAGAAAAACATCTAGGGCCCCCCAGGGCCAGGGTTTCAGCAACAATAACTGATGCAACGCCCAGCTTGCTTGCAGCATGGCTGGCAGCAGCCTCAGGAGAAGGTGCCCCATGGGAGCGTGTGGAGCAGCTTTAAATAGGGACACTGAAAACAGGCCTGATCCCTGGGGACTGTCTTGACTCCCAAGATGCAGGCCCAGGATCTGCTCTGCAGGGCCCAGAAGGGCCTGGGCTCTAACCCAGCATCTCACAGAATGACCCCAGCAGTGGGCAAGCCTGTGGGATGCCCCTGTGTCCATTGGCCACCAGCCCCAACTCAGGTGGGAGCCCCAGTGAAGACCCTGGTATACAGGGCTACATCCACACGCTGCTTTCCCTACCATAGGCTGTGCTGGGACCCAGCTGGGAGAACAGCATCAGCTTGAGTTCACCCTGCCCTGGAGCCTCCAACAGCCACGCTGAGCTAGGCTTACCACCCACCAGTATAACATACCAGGCCTACAGCCCAGCATTGCTCACTGACCCCTGAAATACCCATGTATGAGTGCAGCTGGCAGCGGGCAGGCATGGCTGATAGGAGCCTAGCCAGATCCTCCTGCCTGTCCCACTAACCCAATCCTGCCCTCCCAGCTATCAAGCCACTGGCCACACTCTGGATGGAAGGCCGGCCTGGGCCTCCCTGGTGGAGCCTCCGCCTCACCTAGCCTCCTGTATTCTTCCAAGCCCAGCAGCATATCTTCTAATTATGAATTCCAGCTCACAGGCCAGGCCAAGCGGGGGCCTGTGGGGCACACATGGTCTAGCTAAACTAATCCCACTTGGACCTCAGGCCCTGATGATAGGAGCTCATAGAGCCTTTGGGGTCTATTGGTTCAGGACCAAAGATCAGCAGCTCTGAAAAGTCTAACCAATTCCCTGTTTCTCAGCAGCCCAAGGCATGCCTGGGAGACCGGCAGACACCTGTGGAGTGGAGCCAGGATCCCTGCCTAAGCCTTCCTGATTATGCCTTCATGGAACCTGGAAGTAGCCAAGAGAAGACAATGTTTTAGGACTCAGTTCAGGTTTTAGTCATCTGACCCATCAGCCCTCTCCCTCATGCAGACAAGACTACATCCCTATTGGGAATTTAGCAGTCATCCCAGGGCCTGGCAAGGGAGAGAAGCCAAGAGCTAGGCCCACCAGGCCACTGAGGAGGCCACATGATGGGTCTGTTGTAGAAGGCCACTCTCCACTCCTACAGCAAGGTCAGAATGTGGTACTACCGGGACATTCCAGGTCCCCAGGACTGTCAGCATGAACTCTGCCAACCAAGTGAGGTGCCTTCTAGGGCCCAACACCCCATGCTGGCTGCCCACCACTACCTGCTCAGCAAGCTCTGAGTGCAGGGAGGGTGGCAAGGTGAGTGCTTTGCAAGGTGAGGTCTTTTTGCATTTCCAATCCAGTATTCTGGGTATGGAAAAGCATCTTGGGCTAGAAAGCCACAGGGCTATGTGAGCCTGCATGAGGTCTCCCAGAGCCAGAGGCAGGGAGATGGGGTGTGCGCTTGCCATGTTTTCCAAAGAGTTCTACTTGCTATGTCTGTGGCTGTATAATACTGCTGACCTTCCATGCAAAGCTGCAACTAAAGAAGAGTATGAGCCCGTGGGATCAACCCATTCCCCAGAATGGGGTGCTCCCTGACCCCAACCTTGTGCAAACAAACCAGGGCTCTATGCTTCCCATCTACCTAGCACACCCTGGCTTTGCTGAGGACCTGAGTGGGTTGCCACTCCAGAAAGAGAGTTTCCTCTGCTTAATAAAACTTCCTGGAGGTGATGGGCTAGTCAGGGCAGGATTAGGATACCAGAGGAGAAAACTGGACCACTGTGGCATCAGGAACCACCAATAGGGGTCTCCCCTGGTTTCTACCAGCACTTTTCTATCTCTGGGGCACTGCACAGGCCTCTGGAAATAGCCTCAGGCCAGCCCTGGCCAGCTCCCAAGGCCCCTGGCTTGGCTCCTACTACGTACCCTGGAAACTATGATCCAGTTCCCCTGCTGCTACCCTCCCAGAAAGCCCACCCCCACACTACTACTATGCCCCTGGCTCCCACCCACCATCACAGACCCCATCACCATTAGGCCCAGGGGCTTGCTTTTTACTGCCATCTTTTTACTGCCTGGCTGACATCAGGCCAGGAAGCATGGGGAGGGTACAGTTAGGAGGGCAGCTCATGGGGCCCTACTCATATACATGACCTTCTGGCAAGCTTTCCAAATAAGTTCAGTCTGGCTGCCATTCCTACTGACCCAAGTAGGAGAATCACAGCCTCCTTTTCAACCCCACCATACTATTCACAATGAAATGAATGGGTCCTGATTCAAGTCCAGGCCTCATACCAATATGGACCCTAGGATCCTGTCCCAGCTTCCCATCCATGCAGGCCTGTATGCCCAGAAGGAGTGGCCTGCCACTCATACAGTCAGACTCAGTAGTAAGTACCATATGGAGCTTCAGAAACCCGCAGACCTCCATCATTAACTTCCCTCCCTGTCTGGGATAAGGACTATCATGAAACATGCTGGTTGAGCTGCCCATGCCCAGGCTTCCATGGGGCCTTTATCTCCCAAAGACTATAAAGGACACCCCAGACCACCAGCAAATGTTCCCAGTCTGGACTCAGGCTATGACATTCAGGAAGTTGTCCCCACCTTGGTCACACCTCATACTCTACAACTGGCACTCTAGCCACCAAAGGGTATTGTTGGGTGACACCCTGAGGCTCACTGGTCCTTCTGAAGCCACGAGACCCCTTAGCCAACCTTACCTCAGACACATTGACACGGCCTTCCAGAAAGGCACAGTCAGCTGCATTATTGGTGCACACGTGACGGTATTTGCACCAGTGGCAGGGGAAGGAGCCATTGACACATGCCAGGCAGCTGCAGGGGGAAAATGAGACAGTTAGGCCCAAGGGGTAGCAGCTTGTATTTCTACCACTGAGACCCGGTTTGCTGCTTCTCCTTGGAGTGCCACCTCAGGGCCTTTGCAATGGCTGCTCCTGGTTGAGAAGGTCACTAGACCCTCTGCCTGCTGCACATGCCTTGCTCTGAGAATGGTCTTGCATCCTCTGGTTCTCTTCCTCTTCAGCCTAGCACTGGTCACTGGTCACAGTGACCACTGGCCATCATGACAGAACCAGAACAAACTTTTAAGGAGAATACCAGAGCACATGTCATACATCCCACTTTAATGCGCTCAGGCTGGTGCAGGCAGGGACTGGGCCCCCAACTGCTCAGGCCTCAGCCCATCTCCGCCTGTCCTATTCAAACCTGTTCCACCTGGACAGGAGCTGCTCAGTCTGCATCACAATCCCGGGGGCCTGCAAAGAGACAGCCTCACCTTCTCCCTGCCCTCCGGGACTGCCCAACCAGTTCTAGTCACCTTGCTCCTGAAGACAACCCAACAAGGCCCTTGGAGTCTATCAACAGATGAAACCATGACAGCAAAGGCAGCAATGCCACATCCCAGGCCAAACCTGTTAAAGTTCTCTCTGAAATCCCTACCCCTTGCCCTGGCCTTCTAAGGACCCTCTCTCGACCTATGGCCTGGCTAATAACGAACCTTAATATACCCCCAGATTCCTTATATCTGAAGCCAAGTGCTTACAGCCAAGATGGGAAGAAGTAAACAGAGCTGTCCCCTGTCCGATTTACTGGTGCCCAGCCAGAAGCCCCAAGAACTAGGCAGAAGCCGATGCCTGGGGGTCCTACTGTGCAGCAGCTATTGACAGGTCCAGAGTCAACACACACTGAGTTGTCATGTCTGGGTTCTACAATGGCCTAGATCATTGTCTCCCTCCAAGCTTCTGGCCCCACTCTGGTGGCCAGCAGAGCTTTTCGTAGGTCATACCTCACTCTTCTGCCCAGTTCCTAAAACAGCTCTCCCCACGTGCTGCAATAGCAGCCACAGCCTCCACCCCGCCACGCCCTCAGGGTCTTGCCCAGCCAGCTCTTCCATTGGCAGGCTGCTATTGTGGGGCCTCTTATCCGAATGCTTGACTAGATGTCAACTACAGGAAGGCAGACCTGCAAAGAAGTGTCTACAGCAAGACCACAGGGATGGGACTGTGGCAAGGGCAGGGTCTAGGGATACTCACGACTGGTGAACACTGCAGTTATAGAAGACAAAGTCCACAGACGCAAACTTCTTCCCTGTCTCCTTGGACTTGAGGTAGAGCTTCACCACCCGCTGATCTCCTGCAGAACATGAAGGCTAAGGCACCGGGCCATAGGCCACAGAGCCTCACACCCACAAAGAAAGCCCAGATGTAAGACAGCCCATCAGATTTCTAGCCTAGGCCCCAGGTGGCTGATGCCCCTTCCTTGGTTAGCGAGTAAGGAGTCAGAACACAGATTCCTCATGCAGGGTTAGTGGACTCGCTGGACTACTTGCCAAGTGTTGAGCATAGCAGGCAGAAAGGCCCTGTGCTCAAACCCCTACCTTCCATCACACACAGAGCAAATGGCCCCATCTCCACACACTCTTACTTTTGACTCTCCTCCATCTGCTACTGCTGAGCAGAAAGGGTACTCACTCACCCTGGCCCTGTGTGATGGGTACCACTTCCCTGGAAGAGGGCGAGCGGCAATGGATGCGGCCATCTTCCAGGACGCTCTCAGTCTCCGTGAAGTCCTCAAAAGAGCAGTTGACACCGGCCGAGAGGTCAGGCACATTCCAAGCCTGCAGCACAAGCTGGCCCGTGGCAGAAGACATAGAAGACATGGGTAAGTGGTTGCCTGCCCCACCTGCTCCACCCACTGCTCCCTCCCAGCCACCTCCAGCAGCCATACTCACCGGCACCTGGGACATAGTGACTGACACATTGCGAGGCTGGACAGTCAACTGCACACACTGCAGCAGGTCAGAGGCAAAACGCTGGGGCTCATCTGCCCGCTCACAGGCATCCTGCCTAGAGCAGCTGCAGGTAGAATGTGCTTAGGTTGGGCTCACAGGGGTCCTGAGTCTCCAGGACCACTGGAGAGGGGTCCCTGAAGTAAAGACATGGCTTCCTCTGCACCCACCTTATACCATTCCCATCACTTGTCAATGGGATCAAATGAGATCTAGGGTAGCTATGACTATCTGAGATACACACAGCAAACTCCAGGGGCCATCAGGCCAAATGTCACCCACCCCTTCGAGCCAGAGCTCCCAGACTCACATGCTGTGCAGGACACACCAGCCACAGTGGGGGTCCCGAGACCCCAGGCACAGCTCACAGGAAGTATACTGCACACAGCTTTCCACAGGCACCCGAGTCACCTGGGGAGGGATCACAGTGTGAGGTCTATCTAGACCCATCCCAGGCTCCCAGCTCATCCCTACAGTCCCCATCCCATAAGAGCACAATGTAATCAAAAGCTAGGCTGGCACACCCTGCCTCAGCCAAGTGGGTCAACAGGGACAAGAGAGCCAAGGCAGGCAGCCAGCTGAAACCTACAGCTGGGACAAACAGGTGTCTCCCACCTGTCTGGATTCAAGGCCTGGCTGCTGAGGGATGGAGACTTGTTAGCTTGGTGAAGGAAGACTGGGGCCAATCCAAGTGGTGCTCAGAGAGGCTCTGGGTCTCCTCAGTTCTCAAAACCCCAAGGGCAGGGCCAAGAAAGATTGCAGAGAAGAAGCAAGAGCTGACCAGAAAGCCTGGTATCTTGCCTGCTTCCCTCCCACTACTGTCTTTCCATCTGTCATAAGGACAGCAATTTACACAGAGGGTAAGAATAGGCACCAAGCTGTTAAAGCTGGACACATAAGAACAGAGCCTTGAAGACCTAGGCAGGCCAGGCTGGCCATGGCCCCTCCAAGCACATAGCCACAACCCACTGAAGACAGCCAGAGCCTGAGCCAAGTAAGCCCAGCCCTACATCCCAGCTCAACGCTCCAAAGGCATCTGTGCTTGGACAGTGCTGTCATTCAAGCACCACATTTTGTGGATAGAAGTCACAGGGAGAGGAAGAGAGCCTCCCGATCAGGCCCTGGAAGCTTGAGGTACATGGGTGGCATGGAGCCCTCATACTCACACCTCCAAGAACAGGTCCACTGCGCACCTATCTGTTGAGTCATGTTTTATAGCCAATAGGGCACCTCTAGGGAGAGAAGCCGTCTTATGACTCCAGGCAAGCCATTCCTCAGTTTCCTTATGATTGAGCTCTCTGGCTGGGAATCCCACCCCAGCCACCCTGACAGCTCATGGCTGAGCAGCCAGCAGTCACCCACCTGCTTCTCCGTCATAGCATAGAGGTACTGGCGGTTGGGACTGAGGACGAGGTCACGCAGGATAGGGTTGCCCTCCTGAGCCACCACACTCTCATAAGCCAGGGCTGGCCTGCCACTGGGGTTTGCGAGGTCCACCAGAATCTATGGTAGTAAGGGGCACTCAGTGAGTCAGGCCAACAATACTCTTCTCTTAGATCCACTTCACCCGATGTCAAGGTCTGACTGGGCCCCCTAACAAGCACATCTCCCTGCCAAAGCCAGAAAAGAACTCAGAAAGAGTTGGGTCAGAAAGAGCCAAAGCTGATCCAGCTCACTATCCCTGGCCCCGGTCAGCCCAAGGACAGAGGACAAGACACACTGGGCAGGTGGGTGTGTCTAGGTTACTCCCCAGACATTAAAACTCAGTGGTAGGGTACATGTGGGCTACAATGCCTATCGCCAAGCTGCAGCAACCATGGCAGACAGGCACACTGGTGGATGTTTTTGGGCACTGTGTGTTCAAATGCTGGTTTCTGTGCCCAGAGATTTTGCTGCAGCCCCACATTGTCATTTTCATAAAGCATCTCCTGTCTTAATGTTTTGTAAGCACTGTTCGCCATTACTTTCTGATTGGTCAAATAAAGAGCTGAACAGCCTACAGCTGGAGCTGAACAGCCTACAGCTGGGCAGGAGAGTTAAGGTATAACTTCCTGGCCCAGAGAGGGGGAGTCCCAGGTGGGGACCAGATGGAAGGGAGAGTGGCCACTGGAACACGGATGAAGAAGGAGGTCCCAGAGTGAGACTAACATGGCAAGTAATGGGCCATGTGGTGGGAAGTAGGCCAAGCCAGTGTTAGAACAGCTGAGCATCTGCCCAGCTATAGCGCCTGAAGCTTTTCATAAATATAAAGTCTCCATGTCATTATTCAGAGCAAGGGTAGCCAAAGAAAAATACCTTGCATTTCAAACAGGTACGTCTTTCATGGGCCACTCAAGGCTTATGAAGGAGAGCAGGTTTGAGGTAAGGGGGGGCAGGCAGAGACCTGGTGATCAGTATAGCTGAGGAACAAGACCAGGGGCTCACACAAAGGGAGGCTAAAGCCTGAAGGCCTGGGTGTCTTGGGATGCGGGACGCCCCTAGCAAGAAGGTAGCAGGGAGAAGGGATCATCATGGGCATGGGCATGGGCCTGGAAATACAGTTCAGGTCCCAAACAAGCCAGGCGCTAATTAGCCCGCTTCTCTCCTGCAGCCTTGGTGCTGCAAGTATTTTTAGTTGCTTTTACCAAACAAATGTATTTAATTAACAGAGAGACCCATGGGGGCTTTCAAGATGGGACTCGTGGGGAGCGTCTGCCCAGCTCAGCCGGGCCCAGGCAGTCTCCTGGCACAGGACCTGCAGTTTTCTTCTACCCACTGTGCAGCTAAGGCAGCCTAGTACCCGCCTCCAGCCTCTAACCCATCTGGCCTACCTCTCTACCTCAGGGTACAAGGCTGGAGAGCTTGGCTTTCATTGTACCTGACAATGAAAGGACAGGACAGAACTGGGGGTAGCAGGGCCAGGCAAAACCAGCACCCTGGGTAGGCCAGCTCTGTCAGGAGCTGGGCGAGGGGCCAGCCAGGGTGGGGCCTTGTCTCTGGACCAAGAGGCTGCTGGCTGAGAGAGGGGGAGGGTCACATTCCTGAGAGCCTGGGCCACCCCCCACATCCGCTCAGCTGCCTCTCCACCAAGACAGGCTTAAGTCAAACCAGACCAGGAAGAGCAGAGTAAGAGGGGAGGTCCTGGGAGGCCAGCAGGGGCTGGGCCCATAGTTGCCCAAACTTCATTCCTTGGTCTCTGGCTAGACAAGCAAAAGCAGCTGGCTAAGGTGCTAGGGGGCCACAGGAGCCCAGTGTCCCCGAAGCTGGCAAGGACACTAACCCTAACCTTACAGGGGAGGAAGCCAGGTCGTGGATGACTGCTAGGGCTGATCTATCAGCTTAGCTCCCACTGCTGCCCTGAGTAGGCAGCAAAGGAGCCAGGGGCAAGGCTAGACTCATACTGCCTAGGCCTAGACTTGGCTTGGATATATGTTTCCCTACTCATGAAATGAAAACGAACCCCCTCCACTCACGACAGAGACAAGGAAGCTAGCCTGAGACAGGTGTCAGGAAACAGCCTGTTCAGTGGGCAGGGGATCGAGAGCTCCAGACCAACATTCTCCAAGCCTTTGAGACCACAGCCGAACTACTCCCCCACACTCAGGTCTTCACCCACCTCTACATCCCAGAAAGAGCCCATTCTCCTCATTCCTGATTGATAGCTCTGCATCCAGCATGCAGGGTGCTCTCAACAGGGACCCAAGGAGTTTCCTCCTGCCACAATGACCACCTGACACCAGCCCTATATGCCAACACCTGCCACCACTCTTTCCAGCCTGGGTAGACACCCGGGCTCCAGGCATGCATGAAAGGGAAAGGCCAGAGCAGAGAACAGGCCTTTCTCTAGAGTAGGAAAGGAAAAGACCGCAGGCTGAGGCCGCCCTGCCCCCAGCCTGCTGGCTTAAATTGACTGGGAAATTGACTGGGACAGGTGGTCTCGACAGCTGCAGTTGGGGGCATGTGAGTCCAGCTGTCCATCCACCTGCCTAGCAAAGGGCCACATGCACAAGCAGGTCCTAGGGACACAGCCCAAGTAGAGGCTAACTCTGGGAGAAGCCCTGGAAGAGTGTGGAAACCATTCCTGAGCTTGAGGAAGTGGAGGCATCAGGGAGGCTATGGGTGTGGAGGTTATGGTTGACAGCACCATGTGCTGAGCCAAGCCATGCTCAGGCCCGACATGACCTCTGCATATCAGTATGCTACAGTGTTCCCGAGCACATGTGTGATGATGGGGCTTATGCTTTGAATATGAACTGCCCCCATAAGCTCATGTGTTTAAACACATGTTCGAGGTTACAGAACCTTTCGGAGGTGGGAGTCTTGGTAAAAAACTGGGGGTGGCCCCATTTGCCGGCCTACCGCAATGTCCTCCCCTGCTATGGTGGACTCTATCCCTCTAGGACGGTGAGCTAAAATAAATACTCTCTCCCTTAGGTTGTTTTTGTCAGGGTAGGAATTTTATCACAGAATTGGAAAAAAAAAAAAAAAAAAAGACCCCCGTGAGAACAAGTGTGTGGTGGGGTTCTTTAGGTGCATGTATAATGGGGCCCCTGTGTGCATGTGTGTGTGAATTAGTTTCTAAGCACATGCTTAACGAGTCTCTGTGCACATGTGGTTGATGAGGTCTCTTTGTATTCACATGGCGGGGCTCCTGTGTATACACATGAAACAGGTCCCTATATGTATACATATAGTGTCCCAGTGATCATATATGTGCAATGAGCATATCCATAACAGGTGCTTGTATACATACCAGTTGATAAGGGCCCGTGTTTACACATGTGATGATGAGGCTGTTGTGTGCATATGTGTGACAGGACCTCAATGTGTATATGTGTGTAGAGGTCTCAGTGTATACATGTGATGGGGATCCTATATGTACGTATGTGTGATGATATGGCCTCTGCATACACAGGTGTAATGTGATATTTATGTGCACATGGATGTTCTAGTCACAAATATAAGTATGTGTGATATCCCTTTAACACACTTGATAGGTCCCTATTGAGCACATGGAGCAGGGCTATATATATACCCATGTGTAGTAAGGCCTTTGCACACACGTGCTGAGGTCTTCATGGATATGTATGTGATGGGTCCCTATGTACATGTGTATGTAGTCCCTGGGACTATGCATGACAGAGTCCTTCAGGACATATGTGTGTGGTGAAGAACTTGTATCCTGTGTACACATGCAGAATATGTGTACACATGATGAGGTGTATGTGGGACCTCTGTGAAGACATGTAGGGGCACTCCCATATACACACATATGATGAAATCCCTGTATATTCACATTTGATGGAGTCCCATGTGCACCTGTAGATGATGGAATACGCTGGTATACATGTGTGTGATGGGACCTGTTTATACATATATGTGTAGGATGATGTCCCGTGCATATATAACAGGGTCCCTGTACATATGTGTGTGTGATGGGGTCCCCATGTGCACTTTCACACATGTCCAATGAGGCCCATATGTTCAAATATTAGGGGAAAACCTGGCTGGAATGATGGTCTCCAGGTCATGCTGTATCCCACCAAGCTACAGTCACTATACCATACCAAGCTCCATCAGACCCCATAGATGGTAAGTTGAGACTCACACAGAACCTGTGAGAAGAACCAAGCCTTACGGCCCAACTGCAACTGGAGACACAGTCTGCCCTCAAGTATTGGGGAGCCAGCCAGGAGGGCATCCCAGGAGGACAAAAGCAAGAACTTCAGAAGGCAAGGTGGGCACAGGGCCAGGGCATTAACAGGGCAGGGCTGACAGGGCAGCAGAGCCCACGTGCCGACGTCTCAGCCCACAGCTGTCCACTCCAGGGCCACCCACCTAGAGACAGCCTGTCTGGCTGCCCCTTGAAAAGCAGCTGGGAGGCTGGCAGAGCATGGGAAGGCCTGAACTGGGGCATCCCAGGTTTCCTTACCACCTCCAGCTGTTGCCATCTCGCTTCTCATACTTTTCCCCAGAATCCTCCATAACTGACCTGAATAGCCCACTGTCCCCAGATACTATGGCGGAGCCACCTAGCCTTCTCGGACACAGCCCCAAATCCTGCCAACACCTACTCACCCCAGCGTGGTGACATAGGCTCCCCCACCCTGTGCTGCTCAAACCTCAAGTCTCTGTCCTATCTGTTGGGGGTGAACGTGGAATCTGAGCTGACCAAGGAAAGAGGCCAGGTCAGACTCTGATCTCCCCAGTGGACAGAGGATCAACCACAATACAGCCGGCCAAGGAACACCGTACCCAAGGATCCCAGGACCTCAGGAGAAGGCAGAGGGTGCCTTGTCAGGCTGGAGACAAGGCTACTACCAGTGGGGAAGGCCAGAGCTCCAGGCTGGCCAGGCTGCCTACTGGGCTCCAATCACCTCCAAGGCCCTGGCCAACTGCTGCAGGCGGGTGGGCAGGCAGCTGACGGCCTGGCCAGGTCAGCTGTCCGTCCAGCCCAGAGCCAACAATGAGACCATTATCCAGACCAAGGGCAGGCGGGGTTGCTGAAGAGGATGTCTGGGCCATCCAGGCTATATGCCAAGGCCGACACGCGCCCTAGCTGCCCGGAGGCAGGGGGCTGCCCAGTTTTGCCCAATCTAAGAGAGGAGAAGTCCCTTGTTCTGCTCACCCCAAAGCGACAGCCTGGGCTGACCCTACCAACTACATAGCCCTGGCCTCCCTGCCTATGTGAAAGTACTGGGTGACTTGCTCTCACTTCCTAGGACAGGATCTGGGGGAAGACAGCAGATCAGGGACAGCAGCCAGTGAGCCTATTAGTTTCTGCAGCTACAACTGCCATACCTGTCTTCCACAGGAGGCTGTCTGAGGAGGAGCAGCATAAGGCAGCCTTCATTCGCATAAAGGCCATTCCTCTAGCCCCTGATCCCCACCACCCTCAAAGGCTAGGCAGTTTGGTAGTGTAAGAGTAGTTGGCACTTATGCTGCCCTTAACCTGATGACAAAACATGGTTTGCAGGTACCCAGTAGCTGTAATTGGGCCAGGTGTAGCCAGGGGTTCTAGGACTCACATTTCTCACCTCTATCACACATAAAGTGTGGGCAAGGAGGTTAGAACTACAGACAGAGGACAGCCAGGGCTGTGAGGACCAGCTGCGGCCTGCTCCAACACTGACCTCTCCCACATAGTGATTACTCTAGCCAAAACTCACCTCTTAGGACTGAGAATTCAGGGGTTCATAGTTCTACAGGAGAGAGCATCTGATTGGAGGTGGATTGAGACTCTGAGCTTTGGCCCCACTGCTTCCTACTCATGAAACACTTTTCCTAGGCCAGCCCTGGGCTGGGCTGTGTGGCCTTCCCTGCCACGGATGGACCCTGGCCGCTCCCAAGGGAAGGGCTTCCCAGGGTGGGTACTCAGAGCAGGGAACATTACAAGTGGCCCCCATGTGGATCTGGGTGACCGGGTGGCCACTAGGAGCTCACGTGCCATAGCCTGGGGCTAATAGCTAGCTAGCAGGGATGGGGTCTGTGTCTTGATTCAGCCCCCAGTGTGAGTCCTCCTTTAGAACCAGCAAAAGGAGGCAGTGCTCCCAGGAGACAGAAGCGTCTGCTCTGCACCAGGAGAGTACATGGGTTCCACAGAGGTACTCCACAGAAGGCAGACGGCTTGGGCCCCTTTGTTCCCTACTCACAATCAGCAGAGGTAAAAAGCAGAAACATCCTGCCAAGTAGAGCCAAGGGTCTCCCACCTAGTGCTTGGAACAAGACAGCAGTCCAGAGGTTGGAGAAAAAGATTAAGACCAGAGCCAGCAGCTCTTCCCAACACTGTCAGAACCTATGCCCCAAACCTATGTCCTTGGAGCGGTGTTGCATGAAACTGCATGCCAAGCAGAGGGCTGCATGCTTGACCTGCATGTGGCCCACACAGTGTGTAGCTCATGGACCCAGAGCAGGCCACAGCTTGGCACTGTGGTCAGGATGAGCCTCACAGCAGCCGAGCAAAGGACACAAAGGAAATGCACGTGACTCAGCCCATTCCCAGCATGACGGCCCCAAGAGGTCAGCCAGGGCATCTCTGCAACGGGGAGAGCCTGGGAGGGGCGCTGGGGAAGGTGATGCTGGTGCTGTGTCCTCCAGCGAGCCTTCGTCGTGGCCACCACTACGGGTGCCTCTGAAGACACAGGGTCTCTAGCAGAGCTGGGTGCAGACACAAAGAGGGCAAGCTGGAGGCATCCAAGGTCAAGGGCCTGTGGCAGCAGGCGGGGCTGTTTGTCCCTGAGCAGCCAGGCTGCAGCAGCACAGACTCAGCTAGCAGCAGAAACAGCTATAAATGAAGAAGGCCACTGGCACACTTGAACTGCAGAGCAAGCTGGCTGGAGGCTTCACTGCTGCTCCGGGCTTCAGATGTGCTGAGCAGAGCTGTGCCCACCACTCAGAACATCATCTGGAGACACCGTGATTAATACCCTTGGGAGCACACACCCTTGGCAGAGCCAGACATCTATGCCTGGACAGATGGGGCAGCAGAGGCTGAGGGGGAGGCCTTTAAGGTCTGTGAACATAGGTCTGGCAGGGCACTGGGTACTGCAGCCACACTTCTGTTCCAAAGGATCACAGCAGCAAGAAGTCAAGAGAGTATGGTGGTCTTGGATCATAACTGGAATGCCACTAACCCTGCCCCTACCAACTCCAGTCCTGCTTTCCACCCTCTCCAAGCTTCAGGCTCATGCAAATCCAAGGAAGGAAAGGTTTCTGGAGAAGCTGGCTGACCAGGTTAGACCACCTCAATGGCTAGGCTTACAACTAGCCCTGAGCAGATGAGTGCTAGTTGCTCCCTCAGGCCCTGTCCTCAGCCAACCCCCCCCCCCCGGCCTGTGACACCTTTCCTCAGCTGTACAGTGCCACAGCACGTGGTTCACACACACATTAGGTAGCACATAGAACTTTCTGGAAACATGGGTTAATTGCCAACATTGAACAACTTCTTACACGAAAAAAAAAAAAATACAGATATCCAGATTCTCCTGGGGGTGGGGGGAGGAGACCACAGATGCCCTGGCAAAAGAGGTCATATTCTACCTGGCACGCTTATTAGAGGACCTGACTGGGCCTCAGAGTTCACAATCCCTCAGTCTTGAAGTATAAATGGACAGGGTGACTGTCCTGGGATACCCCTTCCTTCCCAGCAGTTCAATAGCCTGGAGCAAGTATTTGGCAGGAGTCCAGAGCCTATTTTTGCAGAGGTACCTGGGCCATCTTGCAGGACCAAACAAGGGCTGCAACTGTGAACTCAGGCCAGAAATGGCTCTTTGGAGGCTGTAGGGGGAGCTATGTACAGGGCTCTTGGGGCAGAGGAGGATGCTGGGAAGGGCATTCCAGAGAGATGGCCTCTATTGGGGGAGGGTCATGTTGGCAGGCAGGGCTCTGGGGAAGAAGGGGGAGGTAGGGGCACCCCCAGCCAGCCTTGAGCAGCTGAAGTTGGCAGGTCTTAAATTAATCGCTACAATTTTACACAACAACACGTTTGGCAGGGCCTGGCCTAGGGCCAGCCAAGTCTCTGGAGCTCCCTGGATGCTTTTTAAAGCCCTGGAAGTCCCAGGCCTGGGAAAGATGGGAGGGGCCAGCCCAGCCTGCCTGCCCTAGGTCAGGCATTGGCCTGGGGTCCCCAGAGTCCAGGCTCCAACACACAGTGCTAAGAGTGGGGGAGGAGGTGGGGCCATGGGCACCCCTGTGTACAGTCAGACAGTAGAGCTAGGCCCAGAAGCCTGAGGGGTGGGAGGAGCCTCGATAAAAACAAGAGAGCTCAGGAGGCCACTCCAAAGCAAGACGCAAGAGGTGGCCAGCAGCCCACAGGCGGCAGGCTAGCACTAGCCCAAACAGCGCACCACAGAAAGCTGCACATCTGTCAGGGCCATGACCTGGAGAGGTACACGCTGGGAATCTTGTTGCCTGGAGGTGGACCAGGCCACAGGCCCAGCAGTGAGAGCTTCGGGTGTTTCCAAGCCAGGCCAGCAGGTAGAATGGGGGTTCTACCCTATTCCCTGGGACAATCTAGAGGCACTGCGTGGAGGCCACCCCAATCTCAAAGGCCACCAGAGCAGCCCTGGATGCACCAGCACCTGAGGAAAGAACAGCAAGGGAAGAGGGAAGGGGCTCTGTGGTCACTGAAGCAGCTTGAGTCTCAGAGCCCTGCCAGGTTCCAGTCATCCTCCAAGGACCCACTGAAAAGGAAAGGGAGGGAGCAAGGGCCTTGG
Organism: Psammomys obesus; assembly: GCF_907164565.1. Taxonomy (NCBI): domain Eukaryota; kingdom Metazoa; phylum Chordata; class Mammalia; order Rodentia; family Muridae; genus Psammomys; species Psammomys obesus. The sequence goes on from NW_026593895.1 coordinate 1,910,179, forward strand.
AGTCATGTGACATGACTGCTTTTTGCCTCAGTTTCCCAATCAGCAAAACAGATGCTGGGACTGTTGTGAGGCCTCCACTGAGTCAGTCACATGAGCACTCAGCACATGCTCACAGCAAGGGAGCTTGTCAGGCTCTGGAGAAGTACTGAAAAGAGGTCTTAGAAAGGCCCACACAGCCAAAAGAGAGCTGACAAAACTTCAGAAACACCTCATTTGCACAACACTGGCAACAAAAGAAGACAGATAAGACCGGAACACCTGATGAATTGTTTCCTGAGATCCCAAACCTGAGACAAGAGGATTAGATGAAAAGGTTCACAGATGGCAGAGGTCCCATGGCACAATTATATCCATATCCTGTGCGGTACAACAGGCACCCATTTCAACCATAGAGCTCCAAAATAACATCAGTCCAACTTCGCACCCCTAACCCCACCCTCCGCAGCTGATTCCATACACCCCAGAAAGGGCCCTTCCAGCATTTGCACTTTGTCCAAAAGCACCCAGTGATGCAAGGAGTCTAAGTTACAGGTGAGACTCTGGTGAGCAGGACAGAAACCCTCGGCCTGATGAGGACACTGGCGGGGGGCAAAGGGCCTGCCAGGGTCACTCAGACTGCCTTCTCAGCTGGACTGTCCAGCAGCTGTCTAAACACAATCTCAAGAGAGTAACCTGGCCTAGGCAGCAGAAAGGGCTCCACTTCTACCTGCCCTCTTGAGTGTGGGGGGTGAGGGGAGGCATGAAAGAGGAATGAGAGAGGGCTGGGAATTCAACCTCTGCCACAGATATCACCCACAATGCAACCTCTACTCATGGTTAGCCTACAAGGTTCTGTGTTCCAGGACTCAGTTTCCTCTCTGTGGGAGCACTGCCAACCAACACTCAGGGGAACAGGTATGCTTCTGAGCTCACTAGTCAAAGCCTGTAACCAAAGGGGCCCCTGGGGGCACAGGAGGCAGCAAGGCGAGCTAGGACCGGAGAGACCCGTTCTCCCAGCCTCACCTGGGCCTGTCTGCCACCCCCACAGCCCACAGGACATCAAAAGAGACATACACCCAAACCCAGAAGCCTATCTCTAGCTAGGAGGTAGGCACCAGAGAACCCCAAGAAAATGCCTCTAGGTCTACTGCACACCAGCTTCCATGACCCTTCTCAATAAACATCTAACTGACTTTTCTCAGTGGCTCCTTGGTCTCATGGGCCTCCTTGAGGCACACTAAGTTACAGAAAAGGCCGCACTGGAGCTCCAGGGTGCACCTACACAACAAATAGGACAGGGCTCCAAGGGCCTGGTCTGAGCTGCTTGACCACCCATCTCCACTGGCCAGGTACTGGGTTCTACAGTAGAGTCCAGGGGATTCCTTGCTTACTAACCCAGCCCAGCCCCTCAGTTACCAGCTCAGGTCCCAAGGCCTCAGACCATCAACAGTACCCCAGCCTAGGATAGTGAAATTGAGAATGGGGACAGGCAAGGTTGGGACGTGGTTCCCACATGCAAGGCTAGGGGGCAGAGAGTGGCCAGGACTTCCTGGCCTTGGGCCCAGTCTCACCCACAGGCACACGAGAAGGCAGGCCGGAGGGCGGGAGGCTGTGTCAGCAAGAGCTCTCAGCTGTTATTTCATCTGCTGGCCTGGCTTGATGGTCCTCTGGGTACCCAGGCAACTCTACCCTTCAGTTTTCCTGGAGGCTTCTTCCACCCAGCAGGGACCCCACCCACTGCCCACTAGTGACAGGCAGACCCACAGCCCAGGAATCCCTTCCTGACCAACCAATCCTAGAAAAAAAAGAGAGTCTAGAGATGAAACAGGCTAGTACACAGAGCCAGCACCCCCCTAAGGCCAAAGCTGGGCCCTCGGTCACTCAAGTCACCCACTCCCTGGGCACCAGGGGATGGTGCAGTAGGGGTGGGGCATTCCCCTTGCCCTGCCCTTGGCCTCAGCATTGCTTTGCTGCATGGTGGGTGGGAGCGGGGCTGGCTAAGGCAGAGTGCTGCTTCAGCAGACATCAGATCTCCCAGGGCTGAAAGTAGGGCCCAATGGGGAGGGGGGCTGCACAGTCTTGCCCAGCCCAACATAGACACAAGCTTCCCACCCCCAGCTTCTAGACAATCAAGCCGACCTCTAGGACCCAGGCTTCTGCGCAGTGGCCCTCAAAGTCCTGTGCGGCAGAACAAAGCCAGTCACAGGAAAGGTGGAAGCACTGGCTCCCCACAAGCCCATCTATCCTTGGGCCCCCAGATACACAACAGAAGGATGGGGGGAAACTTCCCATGGGAACCCCAGAAAGAGGGGGGCCTTTCAGAGGCACCCAAAGATCTGAGCCCTTCAAGGTCACAGGGGCATGCACCCACCCACCTCATGCACAGAGCCAGTCTCCCTGTCAGAGACAATCTGGAGTCTCTGCTTTGGATGGGATCTGAGCACACACAAACACGCCACCCAGGGGCGGCCCCTCCAAGCCCACACAGGCCTGACCTTGCGTATGCGGCCGCTGCGTGTGCCAGCAAAAACCACGGTGCGGCCCTGGTAGTCATAGGCAGCCACGGCAGTTAGGCCATCTTCCTTGTCCACAAAAAGGGGTGTGCCCTCTATGGTGACCGTGCCCCCCAGCGGCTGGTTGAAGTCCTGCCCGCAGAAGTCGTCATCAATCTGCAGGGGCTGTAAGAAGTGGCAAGGTAAGCATTAAGCAGCAGGGGAGAAGGCTGAGGCAGGCCTGGGCTGGGTGTGTGGGGGTGTGGGGGAGGGGGTGGCATACAGCCACCCAGATCCAAACAACCTGGAGGGAGAAACAGGGTCTGTGTGTCACTCTGTATGCATGCCCAGAGTGGGAGAGAGGCTCAGAGGGGGTGACTTGAAGGAAGTTCAAGTGAGCTCCAGAGCCCACAACCATGGGACTAGGCCAGCCACACTAGAAACTGTCATGTTGGACAAAGGAACAGCCTAGAGTTGGGGGGCAGCCAATAGAAGTCTTCCTTCTGTAATCTTACATTTGCACCTTGCATGTAGACAAAGCCTATGTTCAAGGCAGGAGGGAGTGGGCACACCCAGAAGGTAGCCGGGGATTTGCTATGCAGCAGGAAGCGATCAATACCTCAAGGTTCCGGAGATGGCTTAGAGTGGAGGCATGAGGAGGAGGACAAATAGATAGAACAGGAGTTTGGGGAGAAGGAAGAGGAGAGCTGGTCCTCCTCTGGGGTCTGAGGTTTGTTGGGCTAGGTCACCATATGAATACAGAAGGAGGTCAGCCTGGCTGGGAATCCTGGGGAAATAACCAAAGTAACGGGCAGGTCTGAGATGAGGGACAGAGCATCCAGAGTACACGTGGAGATACAATGCCTTTCCTGTATACAAGCCAAAGGAAGAATAGTGGCTTCACCTCCCCGATTGCCCCCCCCCCGCACTCAGCCACGCTTACGGTTGCTCCTCATTCCAAGGAGCAGCCTGTGGCTCCAATTCCGAGATGGAAAACCTGCATCCTCCTGGGAGAGTAGCTGGCTCTGGGGGCAGTAAACACTGGCTGCAGAGCATATAGCACAGGGTAGCTGGGCTGCCCTTATATCAGGCTTCTTTGAAGTCTATCCCATGGTGCATTCAGCACCCAGCATTGAGCACAGTGGGGTTCCAGGAGGCAGGCATCCTGCCAGGAGGATATGGGAGTGATAAGCTCCACAGGAGCAGTGTCTGGGGTCCTTGTGATCGGGTCCAGTTCCACTCTATCTCTTACCGGCTGTGTGAGCCTGGGCAAGGCAATCTACCTCTCAGCCTCTATAACCTCATCTGTAAAAGGAAACAAACTAAAAACGGTCATTACCACCCAATGTCCCCAAGGGCTCTGGAGCTGTGTGGACAGTTGCTACCACACACCTAAGGCACAAGGCAATGTCAAGGCTGGGAGCAGACTTCGGGGCTGATATGCTGGGGGCTCACAGGGCTGGGGGACTGGGGCTGGGAGAAAGAAGAAAGCAGGGCCACCAAGGCGTAGATAAGATGTGACCCTGCACAGGACGGCAGGGGCCCTCACCCACACTCCCCTATCCCTGCTCACCGAGTTGATGCAGCCCAGCTCCTTGTTGAGCAGCCAAGGCAGTGAGAGCTTGCCTTCGCCACGGTAGCATGACTGGATGCGCTCCTTGATTTTCTCCTTGATGGCCCTCAGCGTGAACAGGCACAGCGCTGACTCCTTGGGTGGTTTCACACGGTTCTTCTGGCCCTGTGCAAACACGGTGAACAACACGTCCTCATCCTCAGCAAGGCCCAGCTGCTTGGCCAGGGCCCGTCCTGGCCGGCTCAGGTAGGCGTCCTGCACCAGGCGGTACTCCACTCCAGCCTGCTCACAGCCAATGGGGAACTCCACGTAAGAGTAGAACTTGGGGTCGTTCACACACAGCCGCACAATCTTGGAGGTGAAGAAGTGCTCACCAGCAGCGTCAGGCGAGGTGAGCTGTGTGTCCAACTGCAGGGTGAGGTAGTAGACGAACTGCTCGCTGCGGAAACTGTACACATAGTAGATGTCAAAGGCTGGGAACTTGGACAGTGTGTCTGAGGGGATCTTGAGCTGAGATGACACAAACTCGTCCTGGTATACAAAGCCAAACATGTCAGCATCTTCCTCATTGGCCATGAGCCGGCGGCTGGACAGAGTGGGGAAGTACTCTGACTTGCCATCAATGGGCGTGCCCACGAAGAGCTTGGCCTGGCCCTGGCCGGGCGGCCCGGCAATCAGCACTCCTGCCATGCTGCCAGCCTCTCGCACGCTGGACAGGTAGTGCTCTTTGCGGTGGTGTGGCTCGCCCAGCTTGAAGAGATCGTCCAGCCTCAGGAACTGGCAGATGCCCTGTGAGGCACTGCCACAGGCCAACAGGCGGTTGGCGGCATAGTCCAGCAGCAGAAGCTTGTTGACGTTGTCTGTGCTGCCCAGACCGTGTGGGCATGACTGTACACTGGGAGGTGGGTAGCACTTCTCGTTGTCTTCTACAGGGCCCGTCACATGGGCCCGAAGCAGGGTCAGGTTCCCTGACAGCTTGTAGATGCGGTTTACTGCGCCAACATACACTTCTCCTGTCTGCTCGTGAACCACCAGGTGGGTGAGGCCCCAGTCACTGGCCACAAAGGTGCGGAAGGCAGGCTGTGGACCCACACCAGCTGGGGGTGAGCTGATGGCCATCCACACACCCCTCAGCAGCAGCAGCAGCAGCAGTAGCTGTGTCCGAGGGCACAAGGGTGGCCGTGGCATGGTGGGCTGGGGCCTCAAGCCAAGGTATTCAGGTCCTATAGGGGCGAACATCACGGGACTGGGTTTCTTGGCCCTAGGAAGAACAGGCAAGAGTGGGTGTGAGTGTGGTACTACCCACATATGCACAGGGCATCATGCACAGCCTCATTTCCTGAGCTCTTCACATGTTATGTGTGCTAGGAAGATACCTCCAAAAAGACCCTCTCTCATCACCCCAACAGATCAGAGCAAAGAAGGCACTTCCGTGTCCTGAAATATGCAGGCAGCAAGGGTATGCCAAGTGTCACAGGAAACGCAGCAGAGCACAGGATACCTGCCTAGCAGCAGGGTGCTCCCCTAGAGCCTGTGCTCTGCCACTCCTGGCAAGATAATGGGTCCAGGAACACAGGACAACTTTCAAAGGTCTGAGGTCTACATACCCCTGACCCAGACCCTGCCCAGTCCCTGAGGATCAAGATCCCTCAAATTCCTCAGTCTCAAATGGGTGACATGTTCCCTGCATCAATGACTCCCACAGAGCTGGGCACAGATAGGCTGTAATTACACATAGAGCGTGCCATACAGCTTGCCAGCTGCCTTGATGACTCCTAGTGCCATTTGGCTCGGGGTAGCCATGTCCCACACTATTAGATACTCTCCAATATGCAGCCTGTTCCCCCGAGACTCTAATCAACCCCCAACACAGCATCCGTACCCACAAGCACCACACACACACACACACACACACACACACACATACACACACACAGACACCCCTTAGTTTCAGAGACACAGAGCAATACTTCTGAACTTAGTCTGGGCCACTTTCTATAGGATCTTGACTCTGGCAGTGCTCCAGGGCTGACCTTGGTCCAGCTTCTGCAAACTTCAAGGCTGGCACTCTGAGGACAGATCTACAGGCAGCAGCTTCCTCTGGACTACCCACATCCCCAGGCAGAGGACATTCCCGTGATGCCTCCTCCCAAGTACTCTAGCCTCACACTGTGCTCTAAGCAAAGAGGACTTCCAGAGAGAGGGAGGGCTCCCTAAACCCAGCCCTCAGCAATGTCCCCTGCCCACTCCTGGTGCCTCCCCATCATGTCCACCCACAGCTAGGTCTGCATGAGGCAGTTTGGGCCACTTTTCAGACCTGCACTGCCTATCAAACCCTGGCATGACACCTCAAACCCAACTGTGTACCAACTGTCTCTGGAAAGTGCCACCTTCCAGGACTGAATAGTGTTGGTCAAATGGAGCAGCCCTAATGAAGACAATCCTCAGTTTCCCTGGCCACCAAAGGGATGGCAACACTTCTTCCCTGGTGGATAAAACAGTTCAAAGCTCATGACCTGATTGACAGGTGCTTGTAAGCGCCACACTCTTGAGGACAGCGGGGCCACAGAGCCTGCCTGTGGGCTTGCTGGGGAGGGTGTCTTACCCGATTCCTTGACTGATGTCTGACCGTGGAAGTGTTTAGTGTGGCGTGCGGGCAGTCAGCCAGTATACACAGCTTCTTTATACTCCCACACACTGCTCTCCCCCATAGCCCCATTCACAGCTGAGGACACTAAAGCTTAAACATGGTGCCTTCTCCAAGTCCAGGTGGGGGGCTAGCCAGAGGCAGGAAGCTCAGCCTTTAATCCTCCGTATCATTCACAAGGTGCTCAGCCTTTAATCCTCCATATCATGCACAAGGCACCCTGCTCTGCCCTGCCCTATACCTACCTGCTCAGGTAAGCCTGAGATGCCTCTTCTGATCTGCTCACACAGGCAGCAGTTGCTGGCACTCAGCTACCTACCTTAATCCATGGCATAGGCTTTGTTAGTGGCTCTGGCTACTTATTCCTCAAATGTTCTCCCAAAAGCACATAAAGAGGGTGCAAATAAGTCACACACTCTCTCTCAGAGCCACGAGGCCCAAGCAAATTCAGCAAACACTTTATGACTGAGTGAATAACAAAGCAAAGGCACTAGGAGTGGCCACTAGGCCTGGGCAGAGCTATCCTCAATGTGCATCCAGATGGGGAAACTGAGGCTCAGGGCAGGAAAAAGTCTCTAAATCCCAGAGCAGATCTAGAGTGGTATCATCTTGTGGGAACCCTCCCAGCACGCCATCAGCTTCTTTGTGGCCTGAGACCAGGGTCCTCCACATGCAGCCAGCAAGGGAGCACACCCCCATCAGCTTCCTTCCCCCACCCCCGCCCCACCGAAACCAAAGCAGACTAGAGAGCAGGTTGCTTGCAGACAAAACGGGCCTGGGCTGAGCACTGAGTCCATGCAAACTCCAAAGAAAACATGAATCACTCACCGTTTATCAGTTCAAAGCAGGCCTGCAATTACCAGGGGCTGGGCTCTCCCCTCCTCCGGGATAATTATACACGTCTTAATGCAATTACGGGCCCTACTTTTTATATTAAACAGGAGGGACCTGGCTGAAGAAGCCACCATCCAAACTCCAGCCTGGCCCTGGGCCCACTCCTCCGCCTCCCAACAGAAGCTGCTAGGAAGGGATTGGCCTGGGGGCCACAGGGCTGCCAGCCAGGAAAGAGGGGATCCCAAGCCTACACCTATACCACACAAAGACTAGCAAGGACGCCTGGACTACTTGTTCCAGTTTAGAGAGACAAGACTTGGGACTCAGACAGACCCAAGGTCACACAGCCAACCCTGATGGAAAGGAACCAGGGCTTCTGTGGAGACCCCAGGCAGGACAGCGGCCAGGTCCACTCAGAAAACAGTGTGTGCCTGCAAATCAGGGTCTGATACTGGGTGCTGGGCCAGGCTGGGGGAGGGGACAGACAGACAGGCTCTGGATTCTGTGCGCCTGGCCACCCTAGCCTACAGAAATTCCCAGATGGGCCTTTCCACCTGCTCTAGAAGAATCAGGTCCACTGGATGTCAGTGGGGTGGGGGTGTTCTAGGAAGATGACATGGGGACACACCTGCTGGACACGCAGATGTGGCAGCACAAATGGCCGCAGCTCCCCAACACAGACAAGTGAGAAGCTCAACAGTAGGGCCACGGTGGTGCTGGGCGTGTGCAGCAGGGACCCAGGGAGAGAAGGAAGCCAGGCTTGCAGGTGGGGTCCTCAGCCAAGGGCCACTCTGGAACAGGCCTCCAGTGGAACACACAGAGCAGAGCCCTCTCCCAATCCTGGATGACACCATGGTTCTCACTCAGAAACAAAGACCTCAGAGCCCTCACAGCTTTGGGGACAGCTTTGCTCCCTGTGCCCTGCTGCTCTGAAGCCTTGTGGGTGTGGACAGGCTGGTCTTGCTGACACCTCAGCTAGTGGTTCCCCATCATCTGCCAGAGAAGGATCGCCTTGCCTTGTCACCCTGCCCCACCCTGTGGGAGGTCATAGGAGATGGTCTCCAGTGGTCCACTCTCTACCTGGAGACCTTGGAGTCCTGCTCTCCAGAAAAGGTGTGGACTTCTGGCCTTCCCTGGGGTCCCATACTCCTGGCTGGGTGCTCCATAGGATGTGGCTTTGTCCACTACATCCTGTCTGACCCCAAACCTGAAAATGCATACCTCAGCCAATTTGGTACACAGAGCCCAAGCCTCCACCCATGCTGTCCTCTGTTCCTGAAGACACCTTTGGTGAGCTCCAAGCTGCCACCTCCCCACTGCCTGACAGCCTAACCCTGAAGCAGAATTCCTGCTTTGCACCTCTGCCTAGGGCCCTGGCTAAGTGCTTCCCAGACCCAGCAGACTCTTGGCCAGCCTAATGGAGCACCACCCCCTCCTGCTTACCCCCCCAAAAGCAAGGGACCTGAGAAGCTCCCGGAGGGCTGGAGACGCGCAGGATAGCACCACCCCCACAGGGCTGAAGACCCGAAGCACCTGCTGGAGGAGGCAGGTAGCACCAGGGGACAGAACCAGAGGTGGGAGCCTGGCTGAGGGGCAGAGGCTCAGTTCCTTCCCATCCCCGCCCAACACACCCCTTTCTTTCAAGGGGCGTGGCCCCAGCACCCCACCGATGAGCCTGAGACAGCTCCCGGCACCAAGTAGCCTCTCGGAAGCCCTCTCATCTCCTTCCAGGGCTGCACCTGGGGTCTCTGCAAGCAGAGGGGCCTCCCTGGAGTCTACACTCGCCCTTCCCCGCAGCAGCCAGAGTCAGCCCACCACCGCCGCCGTCCTCGCCGCACACCAGGCCTGGGACCGTCCAGGAAGCGAGGAGGGAAATCTCCAGGGAAGGAATGACCCGTGGAGGCCCTGAGCAGGGGGAGGCCGAGGAGGCCCCAGCCGGCGTCCTCTCCGGTGGCACCGCACCGCCCGCTGCAGCCGGGTGGAGGGCCTGCGGGCCTGGGCTGGCCGCGGCGCCCACTTGCGCGCCGGGGCCGGAGGGGACAGGGGTCCCCACGAAGCGTTGCAACTTCCACCCCATCGCTCGAGGCCGGCCCGGGGCGCAGCCTGGGACCTGCCCCGAATCCCGCGGCCCTGCCCGGGCCTGCCCAGCGCGGCGCTCGAGAGCGGCCCACGTCCCCACCCGCGGCCCGGTCCGACCCGGCACGACCCGGGCCGACATGGACACCCGCAGGGCCCTCCCCGCGGGGCCACTGCAAACTTTCTCTCCTGCCTGAAGGAGGGGGCCGCGACTGCCGCCACAGACACTGCGCCGCCCGGATCGCAGGGCCCCGGACGCGCTGCGACCCGCCGGGACGCGGCGAGCCTTTCGCGGAGACCGCGCCCGGACACACACCGGCGCCCGGACGGAACCGCAGGACACGCCAGTCGCGGACACGCGCGCCGCAGTACCCGCGCACACCCCCCTGGACGCCGCCAGCGGCCCCCGGCCACTCGGGACCCCCGGGCCGCGACGAGCCTCCCGCCGCCCGCGGGGAAAGTTGCGCCCCGACTCACCCGCCAACCCCGGGCGCGCCCCGCCGCTGGCCATCGCTGCGCCCCGCCGCTCGTCCCTCCGCGGGGCCGCCCACGCTGCGCAGGCCGCCCAGGCCGAGGCCGCCGCGCCCGGGCTCCGCTCCGCTGCGTGGCTGCGTCGCCGCTGCCCAGCATGAATGGGGCGCTGAGCGCCGCGCGGCTGCGGACCGGCCTCGCTCTCGCCGCCCCGCGGAGCGCCGTGCCGTGCGCATGCGCCGGCCGAAGCCGGGGGCGGGGCCGGGGGGCGGGGCGGGACCCGCGATGGCCTGCAGGGGGCGCTCAGCCCCGCGCCGAGAGCGCGCTCGCTGGGCCCCACCGCTTCCCTTCAAAGGGCGATGGCTACCTCAGCCTAAAAACTCTAGGCTGGGGTGGGGGTGGGTGAGGTGGTAGAGGTGGTCTCAAGAGTCGGTGCACTATGTAACGAGCCCTGGCTGGAAACACAGCATTCGTCCACGGAACGGTAAAGTGAGGCCGGAGAAGGCACTTGCCCTGGTCCAATTGCTCATCTCCGCCTGCACACGGATCGCTTAGGCGGGACCGGCACTGCACCCCGCAGGCCTCAGGCGGAGGCGCGTGCCTGGATGCCAAGCTCAAGGGACAACTGTCCCGTCTGCTATGCGGTCCTGCAGCGGGGCGTGTTAGAACCACCCCAGCAAGAGAGAGACCCCGCCAGGCGGACCGTGGGCCCGGGGATAGCCTGCAGAGCTGGGTGCGCCAGATCTGGGACGCATAGAGAACCTTTCTCTCTCAGAAAGGCTACCCGGTGCAAGGCAGCCTGACCAAAGTGAGGCAGGCAGCCTCTCACAGAACAGAACAGAGCAACCAGAAAAGGTGGTCGTGGGAGGGGAGAGCATTGCTTGGGTACAGCTTATGGGGACCCAATGCAGCTCCCCCGGTAAGGATCATTGTCCCTGCTCTTTCCTCTCCCAGGCAGTCATCACCCTCTTTCCCCTGTGCCTGGCTTTTCTCTGGGTGTGACCGTTTGTATTTTGTCTCCCTGAATGACATATTCTTTTGTGTAGCTTGTTTGGGGATGCTATAAAAATGGGGTCTCACTATTCTGAGAGGAATGCAGGGGCACGTGGTCAGTCTTTGCTCTCACTATGTGGCGTGGGTCATTCTGGACAGTTAAGCCTCCTTTCTGCTACTGCGATGGGATTCCCCATTCTAGATCTTGGAAGCGCAGGGCCCAGGTAGATATGTGTTTAGTTTCAGCAGACATGGCAAACTGGTTTTCCCCAGTGAAATCCCACCCTTCTGAATGGTGGAGAAGTGTCAACAACAATGGGAAAGGTTATGGTTTGATTTTGCCATGAGAGTTCTCCATGCCTCTGAATGATCATGAGACCCTTCCCCCTCAGTTACATTTACTATCTGATCCCACAGGCACTACAAACTGAATGTACAAATATCTGCTGTGCTGTACAAATGGGGTACACTGAGACTACATAGGCCATGTGACCTACCCCAAGCTCCCTGATTGTTTGGTGACAGAGCCTGGAGCCTAGCCCAGGGGTTCAGTTTAAACCATACACTTCCCAGTTGCATACCTGGTCCAGAGTTGATGTGGCTGCTTCATACAGTTGGCTGTGCTGTCCAGTCCACCACCTTACCTGACTCACAGACTCAGTCTGCTTGGAATGCTTTGGGGAGGTGACGGGGTGAAGGCCACCGTCAGCCTGGGGGTATGCCTATCCAGCCGTTCCCTGGGTTGTCTCTGCTCCTTGGCTCCAGAGGCTGGCTGCCTGGTCTCCTTTGCATATCTGTCTTCTACACTACCACTTGGCAGGCACTCAAGGCTCTTTCCATTTTGCGATCAGCAATGCCCAAGAGAACATTCACTTCTGCTTTGAGGTAGGCCTTCATCTTCGGCTGTCTCTGAGAAAGTGGGATGTATGTGGTCAAAACTCAGCTCCTCGTTACCTTGGTACCTCATCTGTACCTGTCTCCCCAAAGTACAGCACATCCCTATAAGCTGTCCAACCATAAACCCTAGTCTCATTGACCAGGCCCTCTGTATTTCTCAACTCCCAGAATTCTTCCGGAAACCTTACTCCAGGCTCCTCTCAATCCTTTGTCTCCCACATGTTCTCCCTGTTTGTGTGCTGGAGAAGGAGCTGATCGCTCTGCATCTTGATCTGAAGGCAGCCAGGAGGAGACTGTCTTCTGCAGACAGCCAGGAGGAGGCTCTCATTCCACACTGGGTGGGGCTTCAATATAGGAGACCTTAAAGCCCATGTGTTCTCCCTGCCCTGCTCAGCAGTTCCTGTGTACTTACTAGTGAACAGCAAAAAATTTGGAAGTCAGTGCCTCAACTGTGTTATCTTATTGGAACCGTCAGGGGCACGTACCTCGTGTCAAATAATGTCATATTCAGCCTGTCTTAGAGGAAGCATGGACCAAGGCAAACTCTTATAAAGAAAAACATTCAATAGGGGCTGGCTTAGAGTTTCTGGGGTCTGGTCTATTATCATCAGGGTGGGAAGTATGGTAATGTACAGGCAGACATAGTGGTGGTAAAGGACTGAGAGTTCGGCATCTTTATCTGAACACAGCCAGGAGGAGAGTGTCTTCTGCAGACAGCCAAGAGGACGCTCTGATTCCACACTGGGTGGAGCTTCAGCACAAGGCCACACCTCCTAAGAGGCCACACCTCCCTATGGCTAATCACTGCAACACAGGACTCTATGGGAGCCAAACCCATTCAAACCGCCACATTCCACTCCCTGGCTCCATAGGCTTGTAACCCTAACACAATGCAAAATGCATTTATTTCAACTTCAAAAGTCCCATGGTCTGTCAGTCTGAACAATGTTTAAAAGTCCAAAGTTCAAAGTCTCTTCTGAGATTCATGCAATCTCTTAACTGTAATCCTCTATAAAAGCAATATTAAAAAGCAGATCACATACTTCTAACATCACAGGTTATACATTATCATTCCAAATCATCACAGTGAGGAAATACTGGACCAAAGCAAGACCAAAAACCAGCTGTGCAAACTCCAAATTCTGCCTCTCCATGTCTAATGTCCAATTCCATTCAGTATTGTTGACCATAACACAATTCTTTCTCTTGGGCTGGTTCCACTCTCTGTTAGCATCTTTCCTTGGCAGGTATCCCATAGCTGTGGCATCTCTAACATCTTGGGGTCTCCAAGGCAACTTCAGCCTCATTCTTGTTCCAATGTCTGGGATCTACACATGATCTTCTGGGCATCTCCAAAGGGCTTGGGTCACTTCACCAGCCCTGCCGTCTGTAGCACTCCAGGCTCTGGCTGACTCCATTCCACTGCTGCTGCTGTTCTTGGTGGTCATCCCTAGTACTGGCATCTCCAGTATGCTGGATCTTCTGCTGCAACTAGGCTGCACTTTTACCAATAGCCTCTCACAGGCTCTCTTCATGGTGCAAAGCCTCAACTGCTTTGCATGAACCCTTCAGTCCTAGGACTTCAACTGCCACTGAGGCTGCACCTTCACCAATGGCCTTTCCTGGCCTGTCACAGTACCAAGACTCCATGACCCCTTCATGCTTTCAAAACCCAGTACCACCTGGGTGATTCTTACCTATTACCAAGTCTGGCTGGCAGCATGAACGCTATCTCTGGAACACAGCTTCTTTGTGCTCTCAGAAAACACTTCCCAGAAGATTTCACCTCAGTGATGCTGATTTCTTAATGACTTCTAATTTCTTAACTCCAGCTAACCAACATCAGCTATCACAGTAACCCAGTCTATTTTTGACTCTAAAGCCAGAGCCACATGGCTGAAGCTTCCAAGTTCTGCGGCTTGCTGGGGCTGGAACATGACCCCCTTGTTCTATTACATCTTCACCAGCTTTCTGTTTTTGATGATTTCCTCCACTGCCTAAGCTTGGCTGTCCTAGAAATTACTCTGTAGACTGACCTTGAACTCAGACATCTGCATGCCTGTCTCCTGAGTGCAGGGATTAAAGGCATGTACCATCATGCCTGGACCTAAGCATTTCTTTACCTGGAATTTGCTCTGTACCAGGCTGGCCTTGAACTCAGAGATCTGCTTGCCTCTGTCTCCTGGGATTAAAGGCCTGTACCACCATGCCTAGGCCTAAGCTTTTCTTTAATTCCTTTTCACAAGGTCTTTATAAGCATGGCCACTATGCCTCAAGATCTGGATCATGGGTGTGCCCTCTATTTCTGGATTGCAGGTCATTCCAGATACAGTCAAGTTGACTGGGAATAGTCATCACAATTCACCCTTGTCAATTTGACACACAGTCAAAAATCCTTATGTCCAAATGAAAACAATAACCAGATCATAATAATACCTAAAATGATATAACTAACCCATGTCCACTTGCAAGTACATAAACAATAAGTTTAGCTGGGTAGGATCTTGCCCTGAGATCACTATTCCCTTAATTCCATTTAATATCCTTAAACAAAGGATTTAGCTCCGTTCCATTTCCTGGTGTTCCTTTAATCCTTGAACCATACATTTTGTATTTTTCCTTTCTAAGCTTGCTACGCTTGATCAAAACACTTTTCATGTGAGTGAAGCACAGGACACAGTCTATGCTAGGCTTTTTTGAGATTTCCTTTGTTAATGCAATTAATCTAAATCTCTTCACCTTAGCCTCAGGCAGTCTCTTCGGACAAGGGGAAAGGCAACCATATTCTTCACCAAAATATCACAAGAATGATCTCTAAGCAACATACTAAAACTCCTCTCCTTGAAACCTTTTGAGCCAGGCCCTAGAGTTCAAATCACCCTCAGCACCAATGTCTTCCGTATTCCTACTAGGATGGTCCATTAAACCCCACTTAAAGCATTCCACTGCTTTTCAAATCCACATTCTTCCAAACAAAAACATGGTCCAAACAAAAACATGGTCAGGCCCATCACAGCAATACCCCACTCCTGGTACCAACTTATGACTTAGGGTTTCCATTTCTGTGAAAAGGAAACATGTACCAAGGCAATTCTTATAAAGAAAAATATTTAATAGGGGCTGGGTTACAGTTTCTGGGATTCAGTCTCTTATCATCAGGTGGGAAGCATGGCAGTGTGCAGGCAGACATGGTGCTGGAGAAGGAGCTGAGGGTTCTGCATCTTGATCTGAAGGCAGCCAGGAGGAGGCTATCTTCTGCAGACAGCTAGGAGGAGGCTCTGATTCTACACTGGGTAGAGCATCAGCATAGGAGACCTCAAAGTGACACAGTGACAAGGCCACACCTACTCCAACAAGGCCACACCTCCTAATAGTGCCCCTCCTTATGGCCAAGCATTGAGACACATGACTCTATGGGAGCCAAACTTGATCAACCCATCACACAGCCACCCAGTCCAGGTGACAGAAAGCCTGAGTATGATAGAGAAAGCTATGTGGGGCATGGTTTGGGGTGAGGTGGGGCCTGGAGAGAGATGTCTCAGGGTGAAGAAGGCTTACTGCTCAATTATGAGGACTGAGTTCAGATCCCAGTACCCAACTTGGGCAGCTCCAAAGAAAGCTTTTTGAAACAGGAGTCTAAAAACAAAGAAAGAATTAAAATATAGATGGATTTGACTACATTAAAATTAGTATCTTCTGTTCCTTGACAGTTCTAAAGGAAGCAATCTGGGAACAAGTCAAATCTCTCACAGTACCATACAGCAAGAGTAGACACAGATACAGTGGATGTGTATCCAGAATATATCAAGAACTCCAAAGAATCAACAAAAAGGCTACCATCCCATAGGAGGGGGAGAGATGACCTCCATTAGCCCTTTTCTGGATGAAAAATAGTGAGGGGCTATTGCTTTGAATTAGTTCAGATTAGTGGCTTCCTCGAATCCTTCAGCCTGTCAACTGCACTGTCCCTTAGTTGAAGTCTCAGCTAATTTTTATGTGGCCTTACTGAGTTCTGAGAAGCAGAAGTAGAAAGCCATGATCATAGAAAAGCTGGGAATGAAGGTGGGTCTGAGCTTTGGGGCTCTTGACCACATTTCAGAGAGGGGAAGTGAGTCAGCTGTGGTGACTGCTGCTGCCAGGGCTCCTCCCTCTGGGTTTCCCCACTGGGGTACTTCCCTGCCTGATGCAGTACAGAGGACAACAACTGGAGGAGAAGGGAGTGCTCCTAGGAGCAAGGTTCTATTCAGGGTGCCCAGCAATGTTGTTAAAGCCCCTTCACAAGCTCCAGCTCCAAACAGATACAGGGTCAATTCTGCACATGTCACAGGCCCTCCTACAGAATGGGCATAGATGGTTCTTCCTCCCTACAGGCAGCCCCATATTAGGGGTAAGAAGTAAGAAGGAAGGCATAGGGAGAGCCTGGGATGCTAAAAAGCCTGCCTCTCCCAGGGCCAGCTTAAAGCTGGCAGCCATTTCAGTCTTCCCCTCCCCACATCAGTGCCTTCCTGACCATTTCACCTTCTTTCCTCCTGCCACCTCCTGGCTGGAAGATATGGGCCCTTCCTGTCTCTGGTTTCCACCCATGAGTTGGTGGAGATCCTCCTGTCCACAACCCTTCACACATACATGTATGCATGTCTTCATGCTCACACACATACACACACGTACATATCACACAGGCATTCACACATGTACAGGTATATACACATACATTCAGACATACAGGCACATATAAATGACACTCATGCTTAGGGATACATGCAGGCATACATGCATGTATTCACACTCAGGCATACATATACCTGCACCCACATACACTCTCCCACTCAAGCATACATACACACGGTCACAAATATGCACTCCCGCTCAGGCATATATACACACTCACTCACATGCACTCCCACTCAGGCATACATACACGCATATACACACATGCATTGCATGCATCCACATAGGCTGCCATGTGCACGCAAACATGATCTGACATAGAGACACATGTACATGTGAAGTGCTTGTGTATACAGGAACATAGGCACAAACATGCACTGTACAGCTCCCCGGAACAGAGTGCCGCCAGCCCTTTGGCCATCTGCTGGCCTGCTCACCCTTTTGGCTCACCAGTATGCCTCCCCAGCCCTTGTATGATTCCTGCCCCCATCCTGACACACACAGGAGACCATGGCCCTGCTCTGGCCTCTGACAACACCCTATAGAGCTTTGAACACCCAGCCATCCCCAGCCTGTGGCATGGTCCCCTGGTTTCCTTGATGTCTACTGAGCAGATGTGGAAGAAAAGGTTCCCCATCCATTGGCTTGTCCTCACATCTCAGAAAGCCTGATGAGGGGCCAGGTGCAGTCACCTGCACTTGGGAAGCTCGTTCTGCTCCCTGGACAGAAAGGGTCAGTGTAAATGTGGGAAGTTGTTCAGGTCCAGAATCAGGAGAGTGTCAGTGAAAGGTGTTCACAGGCCCCATGCCTGGTCTTGGCTCTTGCCCAGCCCTCTAAAAGGATGAGGATGAGGATGAGGATGAGGAGGAGGAGGAGGAGGAGGAGGAGGAGGAGGAGGAGGAGGAAAGAAGCACCTAGACTAGGAGCTGGTAGTGCAGACAGAGGGCTTGCCTGGCCCCAGTACCCTCATACTTGCCCATCCCCTCCTGCCCTCCCCACACCAGGCAGATGAAAGCAGCCTACAGCAGCCCCAGGGCCTGGGCTCACTGGGGTGTTGCTGCTCAAAGAACTGGAAGGCAGGTTGCCAGATCTCCTATGGCCACAGGGCTTTGGCACTCCCTTCAAGTCAGTGGCTCTGATGATGTCTTCAAGGATGAAAAGCCTCTCTAGCCACTCCAGAAACCCCCACTGTAAGACACGGGAGCCCTTGGCCACCACTGTGCCAAGTGAAGGAAGACACGAGCCTCGTGGCTGCACTGGTGATTTTTTTTTTCTCACTGTGCTATAAAAAGCTAGGCAGAAGTATAGAGGCTAGATTTCTCTTCCCTCTTGACAGTAATGGGCAGTGGCACTCTGCCCATAGGTACTGGTTAGGAGAGGACAGCTATGGTACAAAAGAAAGAAAGAGGGTCTAGAGTTTCAACAAAACAAACCTCAAAAGTTCAAGGGCTGATTAAAAAAAATAATAATAATCCAAGAAGCAACCAAGGGCTACCTCTATAATCTATATTGTATTGGGAGTTACATTGACTACCCTGACCAACCACTTGAAAGAAGGTTTCTAGGAACAATGGTGATGTCTATGGAAATGTTAATGTGGTAGGGGGTCTGGCTCATAGACAAAGCACTACATGCAACCAATAACTGCCAGGAGAAAGAGACCTAGCCTTTCCCAGGCATGAGCACCCTTATTGGTTATCCAGTGCAGAGTGGTCAGTCTTGAAACCGTGTACACACAAACAACAAAAACAAACTCAATGGGTCATATATATGTATATATGCATACACACATAAATATGAGTGTACATGTAACAATAACAAAGAGCAAGAAGCTATCAAGTTGAAAGTGGGGGGAAGAGGTTGGAAGGGCTCAAAGAAGGTTAGGTAGAAGTGGCTTGAGGGAGGAAAGGGAGAGAGACATGATATAATTCTATTTCAGTGAAAAGACTTTAAAAATCACCTGTCATAGCAAGGACCATCTCAAATTGTATGAAAGGTATCAGCAACAGGGATGATACCAGTATTAGCATGAGCTGAGGATTTTAAAGCAGCCAACATAAACAATGCCTCAATGAGCAATTATAACCATGAATGGAATAATGGAAATATGGAATCTCACTAAGGAAATAACTATATTATATAAAGACAAAAACAAAACCCCCTCAATGATACCTCCACAAAATGACAGAGGGGATAGAGGAACAATCTAGTGATAGAAATATGAGTGGTAGAAACTACCCAGTCAAGCAACCCAAACCTCCTGGGATAGAACAACATGTAACATTCATGTCATCCAAGTGCCAGAAGGAGAGAAAAACAGGGGAAATTGGGAAAATATCCAGAGGAATAATGACTGGAAATTTCTAAACTCTAGCAAAAAAGAAGTAGCCTTAAAGCTTCAAGAAGCCAAGCAGGATAACCTAAAGAAACTCACACTAAGATACATCACACTTGTAAAAACTTAAAATTCTTGAAAGCAGCTACAGATAAACCCATTTTCCCTAGGGTGCACAATTCAAATAACATAGATTTCTCATTAAAAATTATGAAGTCCAGACAGATGCAGAACATTATTAATTGCTAAAAGAAGATGTGGTCGTCATAAGTTTTATACCCAGTGAAACTGTCTTTCAGGGACATAATGGAGACATCCACAGGCAAAGGAGAATCAAGAGAGGTGTTCACCAGCAGACTACAGTCCAGATATATGCATACTCCTTGTGGCTAAAGAAAGCAGATATATGATATAGAAGAGAGAAAATGATAAAAGAAAGTATCTTGAAACATGATGAAGAAAAAAATAGTAAGTGAAAGATTACAGGTAAATGCAATGGATTTTAGATACTGTAGAGTATCTAAATTTAGACACTGCCTGGTCTAATACTTACATCACTAATAATTAGAAACCTGTACACTAACACTAACCACAGAAACCTGTACACACTAAAAATAAGGTAGAGAAGCCAAAAGTAAATACTAAATAAGAAAAAGAAAACAAAAATAACTGGAAGCAAAGCAAAAATTAAAATGGCAGATAGCCATAACATCAGTAGTTTCAGAAACCAAATGGCATGACTCCATGTGTATAATATTTTGGGGGATGACAAAATCACTGAGCTGGAGGACAAACTGGAGGTGGCCAGAGTTCTTTGGTCTGGCTGTGGTTAGAGGAGGGCCCCTGAGGTTTGCACATTACAGTTTAATCCCCAGTGGAGTTTTAATGAGCAGAAACTCTCCCTATGGTATTTAGGGAGGACCAGGACTAGAGGATGTCAATTGTAGAGCCCCTTTGAATTCTGGTGGCTTTAAAAGAAAAGGAAGACAGGACCAGAAGATGCACACACATGCATGCTTCTTGTCCCTCCTAACAAGATGCCCTGAGCAACAGGACTCTACATTGAGAGGCCATCGCCAGATGATACCCTTGACCGTGGACCTTCAGAACATCAAGCCAAGACAATTTTCTCTTCTCTTCCTTCTCCCACCTCATGTCTCCCCTGAAACAGAATGTTACCATGTAGCATTGACTAGCCTGGTGCTTATTATGTAGTCTATGGGTGACCTCAAAGTTGCAGCAATTCTCCTGCCTTAGCCACGTGAATGCTGAGGTTATATGAGTGAGCAACCATTTTTAACTTGAGGGAATGGTTGTGTAACTTGATGGTCACGCTGGTGACATGAATCCACATGACAAAATGACATAGAACTTGTTGACACCAGATCAATGCCCCATCTCAATATGGTTTCACGTAAGCTCTGAACACTGAGGAAAATGGTCAAGTGAATACAACAGTTCCTCTGTTCTTTCCAATTTCCTGTGAGCCTAAGATTGTTATGATTTCAAAATTAAGCTTTTGAAAATTCTTTGGCTGTTGCTTTGACTCTTTCCCAGATTGCTGAAAGTGTTGCCTCTTAGATGGGGCTGCCACAGGGCCTCCAGGGTCCACCCCCAGAAGCTACTACAGGGACTCAGAGTGCTGCCGTCCACAGATTTCAGATCCCATCTCCTCGTTCTCCAGGGCTTGGCTCACATCCTTTCTCTAGAACCCCAAGTCCTCCATGGAAGATGCTCCCCACTTGAGTTCATTCTAGCACACATTCCTCAGCTGTTAGTACTCCCTTGTTGGCTTAGCTGTAATTGGTCACCCCAGGATGGAATCTCAGGCAGCCAGGGCCCCATCACTCTTGCCAGTAGTTCAGTGTCTTCTGGAGCTGGAGTGTGGCTAGGTTAGGGTTGGATCTGCCATATGTTGATGTCCTTAGCCCCTGAGGTGAAAGGCTTCTGACGAAGCTGTGTGGTCTCCCAGGCTTCTGCTGGATATTCAGAGAGGCAGTAGGAAGGGCTGTCTCCGCTTCAGTGGTTGAACCCTTATAGCAGGACAGCCACAGGGTGTGGTTCATCACTGACCACTGACGTGTGGCTGTCTAGGTTACAAGTCTCCTGGGTCTGGGATCCTCGGTGTCTTACCTGATCCCTGTGTGGCTTGTGACATGGCTCCTCCTGCACTGTGGCTTCAGGGAATGACTCCTGACATGTCAGCTCTTAGGGAAGGGAGGGAGCCTGGAAAGCAGCATCCCTACCTATGTGGGGAGGGTGCCAATCTCGGCCTCACCCCAGCCTGTGTGAGCAGCTGGAAGTCCTGTTGAGCCTCTGGAAAATACAGCCTGCCTGTGGGGTGGCAGCCGGGCCTGGAGCACCAGCTGTGGCTCACACTTATGCTACTTCCTGCTCTTGTGGTTACCTGCTACTGCTCACTTGCCCTGAGTCTAGGATGGAAATGGAGATGACAAAGGAAATGTGGTATCCACGGAGGCCTTTTCGAGTAGTCCTGTCACTTTCTGTCCCCTCTGCATCAACTGTGCAAGGAAGCCCCCCACTCCAAGAACGGCCCAGGACAGTCATGATCTCTCCTGCAACAGTACAGGTCTGCAAGCATAAACACAGGCAGATGACTCAGGGTCTTTTGGGGCTCATGGGCGGATCCAGAGTCACTAAAGGCCAGAGAAAAAGCAACAGGTAAAGACTGTCAGGCTTTGTGACCAACAGGGAGAGAAGGGGTATGACTGTGCATTGTCAACAGGCATGCTCCAGGACACAGAGAAAGCTGCTCTGGATGTCCAGGCACCAATCCAAAAGACCTGTGACAGAACAGGCTATGGGGATAGAGGTCCCTTTTCTCTGCAGCTGACTCTGTCCCTGCTAGCCTCTAGGGATTTCCCTGACACCATGTGCTGTGTCCTGGAGGTACTCCATTCTGGAGGGATTTTCTTCCATGAGATCACCCTGCCGATCTTAGCCACGACTTCAGACTCCCTGGGCCTCTGCTTGGGCCAGAAAGGCCTGGAATGAACATCAGCCCCTTGTGTTCTCTGGCTTGTGCCAGCAGTAGCTCAAAAGGAGAGACATCTGTCACGGGCCCTGGCATTCCTCATCATGGGCTCGGATCCACAGGGAATATATGAGGGCATAAAGGTCACTGCCTCATATGCAACTCCTCAGCCTGCCTTTCGTGGGCACCAGCTGCACTAGCAGCCAGGAAATTGGCCCACTTGAACTCAAAGTCCAGTGCACACTACTCCGCCTCAAACTCCATGCCCTAGAAACCTGTTTCAGAGTAGTAACATTTTCTGACTCAAGGAGCAAACTCTAAAATGACATTCCAACTATCAAATAACTGGAATGGACACCAGACATCAGCAAAGGATCTCACATGTGTGGGCTGGCCAGCATCCATCCTTGTGGAAACCTGGCTTTGATGCTTCCCATGGATAACTGCAGACTTAATTTGAATGGCCCAAGGAGATTGAGCTTCAGGCATGGCTGGATCCAGGGACACTTTTCTTGGTTCCACCTTAGCATTGTTCTTGTGCTAAGAATGTCATTTTCACATGGCTCCAATGGAGCAGAATCACACAAACAGTCCTTCCTTGCTGCTGCAGTTTTAGGAAACGCAAGAACTTCTCTTAGCCTGAAACCGCAGTGCATTCCCCTCAACTGTACCATTGCTTGGGGCAGCATGGTGAGAACTCCAAATCCCTGGACCTCTTGCAGCCCAGCTAATAATGTAATGATTAGAATGGGTGTTCTTTTATTTCCGTTCAAGTAGTACATAACATGAAACCCAATGAGAAGCTTGCCAAGCCCCACTCAGGACAGCAGGTGAGAAACGAGAGCAGCCTGGGCTCACAGAGCCAGCCTAAGATCTTCAGTCCTCAACAGACACAATCTGCCACTTAGAAGCTTTCTTGGATGTGTTTAGTTCTGTCTTTCCTCTTACCAAAAAGTTGAAGGTTCATTCCTCAGGAGTGTGTGAGATGAATACCTCCTTCCCCTCCCCCTTTCCTCTACCCTGCCTCCTCTCCACTTTCCTCCCTTTCCCTCCCTTTCATTTACATAAAGTGCATTGGCTTAAACACACAACACCACACCATTTTATGCTTATACACATGTGAAAGTCCCTCATTCCTGCCAGCCTGCTCCTGTTCACTTGCTACACATCTAGAAAGGGAGCAGATATGACAGAGAAAGTGAAAGTGTCCAGGTAGGCTTTTACAAGTGGTCCTGTCACTCCTTCCCGTGTGTGTGTGTGTGTGTGTGTGTGTGTGTATACATGTCAACATGAGTGCTGTAGTCTTGCATCTGTTACCATCAGTACTATGACACATCTCTGCCTCCTCTTAGGTGTGTGACTAGCTTCTAGATAGGTCAGAGGAGCAGGGATGCTTCAATGCTTTTTTCATGCATGTTAAGAGAGCCTAATAAAAGCAAGGGCCATGGTCTCCAGGAGCTGGGCCCAATGTCAGCAAAAAGACAGCTGCAATTGCTGGTGGCAGCCAGGTGCACACAGTGAAGTCTTGCTGAGGAACAGCCTGGACACACCTGCACTGCAACCTGAGTGACTGATGACCCAGCTGACTGGGGCCAGCATTAACCTAGATTGGTGATATGTGTGCTGGGCTAGCCCAGGTTTGTCGTCCTGTTGGGGAGGAAAAAAAAAGCAAGCAAACACATGGTTTGGAGAGAAAGCTCAGCTGTTAAGAGCACATGCTGCTCTTCCAGAGGACTGAAGTTTGGTTCCCAACATTCAGGTCAGGTGGCTCATAACTGCTTGTAACTCCAGCTCCAGGGGGATCCAGTGCCTTTGGCCTCTGTGTGAATCTGCATGCATGGCACACATATGCAGGCACGAACACACACATGCATGTACACTATCTCGAAAGAAAGCAAACACAGTGGTGGGTTCTGTGCAGGTTCCTCTCTCTTGCAGGACTAGGTAGTCTAGCTGCACACGGTGCAGTGACTCCCTCAGAACACAGGTGGAGTGCGTCTGCTGTCAGTCAGTCCTTGGCTTCTGTGAGTAAATCTATGGGACACCCTGTATGGGCAGAGAGGACAAAGACGGTCCTCTCTCTTGAGTGCCAACCCAGGGTTGAGGCAGAGCAGCTCAGCTCCTTCAGAAACCACCAGCTGGTTAAGAGCACTGATTGTTCTTCCGGAGGTGTGGGGTTCAGTATCCACATGGTGGCTCACAACCTTCTGTAGTTCCAGTCCCAGGTGGCCTTATGCCCCTTACTGGCCTCTGCAGGCACTGCCACATGTGGTGCACGGGCATATTATATTTAGGCAAAACATCCATATACACACACATGGAAAATAACCAAAACAAACCTCCCCCCCCACAAAAACCCACCAAGTCATTTTCAAAGTTTTTCACGCCAGTTCCCCAACAGCAACCCATGTGTGGCCGTTTGCTCTTCATTTCTGCCCTGGCTGGGTACGTAGGGCTTTTTGGTGGCTTTATTTTGCATTTCCTCAGTAAGACTTCATGATATGAGCTTTCCTCCACCTTCCCAGAGAAGGGGGTAGAACCCAGGGCCTCACACATGCAAGGCAGGTGCTCCCCTAAGCTGCACCCATGCCTACTCTTACATGTTTATGAAACCCTCCAGAATTTCCTGATGTTAAATATTTAGCTGTAAGGTGGTTTAAAAACATGATCTTGAATTGCCAAGCATGGTGGCACACACCTTTAATCCCAGCACTCAGAAGGCAGAGTTGGGTGGATCTCTGTGAGTTCAAGGCCAGCCTAGTCTATAAAGAGAGTTCAGGCCAGCCAAGGTTATACAGAGAAACCTTGTCTTGAAAAACCAAAAGTAAAAAAAAAAAAAAAAAAAAAAAAAAAAAAAAAAAAAAATTGAATCGCTGGGCTGCAGTGGTTGCATGCTTTAATCCCAGCACTTGGGAGGCAGAGGCCGGTGGATCTTGGAGCTCAAGGCTAGTCTGGTCTACAGAGTGAGTTCTAGGACAGCCAGGGCTACCTTGTCTCCAAAAACCAACCAACCAACCAACAAAACAAACAAATAATAATCAATAATCTTGACTCCCAAGTTGAAAGTACAGGGGAGAGAGACTTCATAGAGACAAAGTGAGGCTTGTTGGGACCCTTCATGGGGTCCAAAAGTAGCCCAGAAAAGTAGTTGAAGAGACTAGGTCTCAATGAATGGGTTTCAACCCCTAGATCCAGGTAGGCCTGAGGTTCCCCTTTTGAACATCTCAATCTGTTAAGAGTTCTTGTTGGCTGTAGGTCAGGGTCTGCTGTTCATGTTGAAGGAGTATGATTGACATATGATCCCAGTATATCAGACCCAGACTCTCCAGGACATGGACATTCTTTGGGGCTCCTGTACTGAGGGGAGGAAGCAGGAAAGGCTGGAGAGGAGCTCCCTCCATCCAGGCTCAGCCACCCCTACCTGCTGCTGGTCTATAACCCACCTCATTACCAAGTGTGTTTTGAGGCTGAATAACCATGTAATTGGTTCATATGTTCCATAGTCAAACTTTAGCAAATATGTCTTTCATAATTAGTTGATGTTTATTTAACAGGAATAACCAGCACATTAAATTTAATGAGGCAGGTTTTCACGTGAGGTGGGAATATGCTTCCTTCAGAGTGAACGGCTTTGGTCTTCCTGGCCCCAGACCTAGGGTGATGGTGGGCTGTTTCGGGTCTGCAGTGGGAAAGGCAGAGAAGCAAAGTCCACTGTAGGCATTCCCTGACCCCACTGCAGTTTCCTTTTATCGTCTGTTTCTACTGGTCTCCACACTCAAGGGCAGCTTCCTCTGGTTTTACTCCCTGCTGTCTTCAGCAAGTGCCTAACAGTGACTGTGACAGAAAGGCCTCCAGCCTGGTCTCCTCTCAAGGCTCTAATATCCCAGACTCTGCCTCTCCGCTGGCCTCTGCTTAGAAGGTAGAAGTACCTTGCTGTTCAAAAAGACTCAAATTGTCTAGGATAGGAACAAAGCTGGCTTTATTAAGGGGCGAGGGGGATGAAGAAGGATCAAGATACAAAGAAAGGAAAGAAGCTGCCTGTCTCATGACCTCAGGCTGTTGAGGGCCACGCCCTCCCATTGCCTGGGGCTGGGGGAAAGCTCAATTGGTAGGGGCTGGTGTTATATGCTAGAGGTCTGGGCTTGATACTGAAGCATTACATAAGCTGGGTGTGGTACTGCAGGCCTGTGATCTCAGTACTTGGAAGGCAGAAGAATCAAGAACTCAAGGGGTGGCCAAAAGAAAGACACCCAAGCATCTGCTATGGGGGCCTTTATGGTAGAGATGGAGAGGCAGTGATGCTGAGGGATCCATTCACTGTAGAGAAAGGTGAACTGGAGATTCCATCACAGTAAGGCTGATATGAGGAGCCTGTGAAATCACCTGAAACCACGGTGTTATCTGGGCCTCAGATGTTGCCAAGGGCAGTGACTTGTCTGTGGCTTTATCACAGCTGGGATATGTGCTGGTATCTGTGGCCAGTATTGCCACTGAAGGCCATCCAGACGTCAGTGATCTGGGCCGCTGCCTGAATCCATGTAGATGTCTGGGGCCATGCTGATGCCAGGGACCAAACCCATCAGAGTGGCCTGTGCTGCCACCTAAGGTCGTGGTGACCTAGTTCTAGTCTAGGTTGCCACTGAGGGCCATGTCTGAGCCTGTGGTTCTGCTGCAGCTGGGGTCTGTGTCGATGTCTGTGGCCCAGGTTACCACCTAAGGTCATGTGGATGTGTGTAGTCTGGGCTGCCACCTGAGGCCATGGTGACATCTGGGCCTATGTTGCTGCCAGAGGGCATGTCTGGGTTCTAGGTCCTTTAGCAGTCAGGTCTGTGTTGATGTCTGAGACTCTTATTACTACCAAAGGCCATGCAGATGTCCCTGGTTTAGGCTGCCCCTGGGCTGAGATGGCCCCACCCCTTATTTGCCATACAGTAGCATGGGTGAGGGAGAGATTCCCTCACAGCCTCTTTTCCCTTGCCACCTGTGGCAGGTGGGAGAGCTGGCTCTGTCCCTCACCAGCCATGGCATTGGGTGAGCTAGCCTGGGCAGTGCTGGTGGTATGGGTGTGGGAGAGCTGGCAGGCTGTCCAACTCAGCTACCACCCAGGCCCAGATCCAGGGCTTTCAGTTGTCTTTCCCCAACATCTATTCCATCTATGACCTGCTGGAGCATGTGAAAGGGCCAGTCCTATAGACCCAACGCTGCAGGATCTCCATGACACACGGCAAAAGCAGAATATCTGAAGGGAGTCCAGTATTGATCCTGTGATTAGTGTAGTAGAAGCCAGAGGCCTTGAACCAGACCAATGACTCATTGCAATGAACATTTGCAAATAAAGATGTGTGGACAAAGGGTATACTGTATGACACACTGTGACACCCAACAGCTTCCATGATGAGATCTTTTTGGTCTTGTTTTGTTTATTTATTTATTATTATTTTCTTATGGGGAAGTTGCAGGGGCGGAAGAAGGAAATGAAGGGACAGCAAGATGAGTGGGATTGAGGGGCATGATGTGAAGTTCACAAAGAATCAATAAAAAGTAAAAACAAAAACAAACAAAAAAGAATTCAGAGTCACCCCCTAGCTATACAGTTGAGTTTTGGGACATCCTGGGATATGTGAGACCCTAACTTAAAAAAAAATAGATGAGGTCAACTTAGAACATTAGACAATAGTGTGAATTATGCAAACGGCCATCAACCTATCTCTCAAGGAAGAGCCAGTAGCATTCTCTGTGAACCTCTGGCCTTTTTCTCTGGATGTTCACATATTTTGTGTCCTGGTAACTTTTTTTTTTTTTTTTTTAATTCCAAGAGGCTTGCACTCATTTCTGTACTGCGTGGATTAATCACACTGTCTCGTGTCCCCCACTCATAGGCATGCAGACCATCTCTAGTCCTTTGTCAGTCACTTACTTCACTGAGTCAGCTCTGGTTCAGCCCTGGCTTCCACATTCCCTTGCTAATCCCTTGTTTCCTTTATCCTTGGGCTCTGAGCTCCCAGGGCCTTCCATAGATGGACTCACCATACCTGACACTGGACATCCATCTCTTTTGTTGCACTCTGACCTCATGAGAAAATACACTGGGTATGACCTTGCGTTGATAGTACCTAGGACACAGTGATTATGCTTGGACACTCATCCCCTCTATAGTGATGTGGAAGGAAGGAGGAGCCTGTAGGATGTTTGTCAGAGAAACCTTGCATGACCAAAGGGCAGACAGTAGAGGCAGAGGGACAGTCTTCAAAGGCCTTGCCCAGACCTGCAAGGACAGCCTTTCAAGTCACCCCAGGCTGAGCACAAGAGCCAGCCTGAGTACTTCCCACTCCCCATCAGATGCGGGATCAGGTCCTCAGCCTGTCCTTCAGGAGGAAGAACTCAGCGTAGGGCTGCCAGCATCACACAGTGACAGGCCTTGAAAGGACAGTGATGATCTCAGCCCCTTTCATCGGCAGGTTGTATCCATATATATTAAGAGAGAAGATAGGTGGCTCCAGAGCTGCTCATGGCTAATGGAAGAGCTGAGCATATGCCTGGATCAATGCTCTGTTATTCACCCATGTGTATACACACACACACACACACACACACACACACACACACACACACACACCCTTCGAGCACCAGTTCTGAGAACCAGTGGATACAAGGTGTGCAAACCCTGTAAATGCCAGTGTGGGCTTCTTCGGTCCATTCAGCAAACCTGGCCTTGTGTATTCTGCAGCTTTGGTGTAGGGCGTAGAAGAGTTCCTGTGAACTGTCCCTCTATTGTCCCAACTGTCCCTACACTGAGAAGACACAGTCTGGAAGTATCCCTGGTTTCAAGTTACAGCCTCCTTTGCTCCCCTGGGGGCAGCTGCAGGCATATTGTTTTCTATCCTTTTCTTTTCAGTCACCTTGGGCCCTCAGAACTAGGGTGATGTCTTCTGTAAATAACAAACAGAAAGCTTCTGTTTGTTTGCTTTTTGTGAACTTGGAAACTTTGTCTTTAGTCTGGGGCAATGGACCCAGAGCCTGGCAGGTTGGCAAGTACTCTACCACTGAGCTATATCCCCAGACCTTTCCAATATTTTATTTTAGAGGCAGGGTCTTACTAAGTTGTCCAGGTTGGTCTCAAACTTGCAATCTTCCTGTCTTAGCCTCCCAAGTTAGCCAGGATTGCACTATGCTATAGCCAGGATCTCACTATGCTCTGTGAGACTATGCATTTACTTAATTTTATGAGTGTTTTGAATCCATGAGTATGTATCTGCACTTTTCTGTATGCCTGGTGCAGTGGAAGCTAGTAGAAGGTGTCTGATCCCAGGACTGGAGTTATAGAAAGTTGTGAAGCACCATGTAGGTGCTGGGAATCAAATCCAAGTCCTCTGGAAGAGCAACCAGTGCTCTTACACACTGCACTCTAGCCCTAGGACCTTGCATCTTAAAAAAACAAAGTTTCCCCTGCTGGCAATGGGCAAAGAGGCACCTTGTTCATGGTGTTGTTCTAATATCAGTCAGGGGCAGAGCAGATGAGAGTCCTTTGTTTATCCTAGCTTGATGCCTGGCTTAACGGTCAAAGCTGTCTTATGCCGAGGACTCATAAAAATCAAATCAAATTCAGGCAGTGCAGCACAGGAGGAGGAAGACAGAAGACCTACCCTCTGTAAATTTCATCGTGGGCTTCTTCGGTCCATTCTGCAAACCTGGCCTTGTGTATTTTGCAGCTTTGATGTAGCGCATATAAGGGTTCCGGTGAGCTGTCCCTCTATTGTCCTGAATGTCCCTACACTGAGAAGACCTACCTTCGGGCTGCCATGGCACCCACAGTCCTGACCTCCAGCATATGGCGCAGGCAGGCCACAGACAGCAAGTGGCTGGCAGGGAAGGTTGCAAGGGCAAAGGTGGATATGAGAGGACAGTGGGACTGGGGCACATTATGTGAAACCCACAAAGAATCAATAAAAGGTTTTTTTAAAAAAAGCAAAGCTTGACACATTTCATCCAGCAAACTTCCGCCAGTGGCCACTCTGCTTTGTACTAGGTGCTCTTATTCCCTTGCATTAACTCTAGGGGTTTATCTGGGGCGACAGTGGGACGAGGTGGGGCAGAACCACTCTGTCGCCATTTGTGAGAGCTTCAAGGCTACCAGACTGCTCGACTCTGGGCTCAAACCTGACTCACTGTCATGGATCTCTCCATGTCATGTGAGGAGGAACGGGCTACAGTTATATAGCCTCTAGGCCAATACGGGACCTGTGCCAGGGTCACTCTTTGGATAGCCAGGAACAGGCAAAGACATTTCTGGAGCAGGTTTAGAGGTAGCTCTGTCTAGCACACAGCCAGGGCCCACCTCCAATAGAAGGTGCAGAGTTAGTCTGAGGGCAGGGGTTAAGGGCCAGGCTGCTCTGAGTCCTGTCTTTGGATCTTGCTGTGTGATCTTTGGCAAGTTACTCACATTCTCTGTGCCATACTGCCCTTATCTATGAGGATTATAGCAGTGATTAGCCCATATTGCTGTATAAGGCTTTAAGCAAACATGCACACTCCTCTGGTTCCTGTTTAAAGGCTGCTAAGTACTAGATTTGGCTGTTGGTATCATTCTCTGCCAGCTGTCCACGACCTGCCAAGACAGGGTATAAAACACTCAGGTCCATGTCCACACCTGAACTGATACCCACTGCTCATGGTCGTGTAAGCACAGGCACACATGCCAGCACAGAGCAGTGAGGAGCTGCACCATTAGTCTGACTATTCCTTCTCAGCAGGGCTAACCACAGCTCCCCAGACCTCTGTCTCCCTGCTGTGCCCAGCTCTGGGAGGCCCAGTGATGATGGGTGATGAGATGAAGCATACTGAGCCGGAGATCTTCCACAGGAAGGCCCCCCCCCCCCTGTAGCTGTGCCTCTAGATCCCTGAGCAATACCCCCTCAAACCCCCACGGTGCCAGCAATCCTTTCTCCTTGTGTTTCTCTAGCCCTGGCAGGCCAGGCGCTTCCTGCTGCTGTTCATCCAGAGTTTATCACAACACCCAGCTGAGGTTTCCCCTCCTCTGTCTCCTCCGTGATCAGCTTCCTATCTTCTGTTCCCTCTGGCCTCAATAACCACAGCTTTCTCTGCTTTCCTGGCTGGACTAAGAATGACACATCACATTGTTCCCCAGCAGCAAGAATTACCAGCACTGCTTCAGGACATTCTTGAGGTGCACACTGTCTGACACACCCCTCCCCCAGCAAGGTACTAGGGGTACCAAGTACATACATACATATATAGGAACATACTACACACCAATCTCTCTCTCTCTCTCTCTCTCTCTCTCTCTCTCTCTCTCTCTCTCTCACACACACACACACACACACACCAAAGGGAAGCTTACTTTTGGCATCGGGAAAGCATGTAAATGAGATGAGGTCCAGATATAAAAAGCCTGTATCGGCAGGTGTGCTGGGGGAGGCTGGCCACCTGTGTGCAGATACACAGTTCTAGGCACACACAAGCACACACAGGAGAACACACACCAGAGACACACAGATGCCCCTACCCACGTGAGCACTGAACTCCCACATATGCATACTCCTTTGTGCACATGCAGAAATGGACATGTGCACACGCACACCTGCATACTTGGGCACCTTTACATATACCATCTGCACCCTGTGCATGCAACCTCTGTGGCTCAGGAAGGAAGTACAGTAAAAAGCCGGTCAGCCATTCCTCCCTCTCCCATCCTATCCACGAGGAAAAGGCAGAGACAAGGAATCTAATTGTTAGATTAGTGGAGTCAGCTAACATACTCTCATTCTTTGGGGGTACTAAGGTTGGGGTGCAGACACAGGTCCTATGGTCAGTATTAAGCCTCTGAGAGTGGGTAGGGTGACTAGGTGAGGTGACAGCTCAAATATCTGCTGGTTTGGCTTAAGCAGGCTCAGGAATCTTCCCCTTCCAGCACTAGCACCTTAGACTTGACCACACCTGGGTCAAAGTGCCTCTTGGGTACCTGTGGAAGCTGGTGCTGCCTCATCTTCAGAGACAGCATTAGTTGGTGACTCCTCCACAGCCCGACAGCTCAGAAAGAATGAGTCAAGATACTGTGACAGCCCCCTCCCCAATACCATGCTCTTTCCTGGGGATTCTGCTGCAAATGACAGAAAACCTGTTACCAACACACTTGAAAAGGAAGCGATTTTGTTAACATCAGCTCTGGCTCATCCAGGTTCTCTCTGACCACTGTGTGCCTCTGTCCACCCTACTTCGGGGTACCCTCTTCCTCTGTGGGAGAAGGGGATGGATGCCAGACTAGGGCTTCGAGAGGAAGATCCCTCAGCAAACCTGAGTTGTTTGTCAAAGAAAATAGAGCAGGCCACAGACAGTGCCTAGGAATTCTGGACATTACTCTAACTGTTTATAGACAAGGAAACTTTAGTTCAGGGACTTGCTGAACTGAGGTCCAATGGCTGAGGTCCATGGTAACCACATGGTCACTCTCCCACCCCGAGTTGGAGACAAGAGCATTACAGAGGCAAACAGATACAGGAGATGCTGGATGGAGGCCTTGGTGATGGACACTCCTCAATCCTGGCCCCTCTCCCATTCCCAGTCCCAGGAATTGTGGAGGCTCAAGGATGAGCTAGCTTTGTTGGGGGGGGGGGGAGGGGAGGGGAGAGGAGGAGAAATTGGCAGCAGAGGCTTTATGGAACACCTTCCCTGAAGTTCTGCTACATTGAGGGTTGTTTAGTGTACAGTAGGAAGGGGGTGGGGTGGGGCTTCAGGGGAGTGCCTTGAGTTCTGGGGAGGTGGCAGGTCTACTTGCAGTTTGGAGCAGTACAACCTGTTCTCAGGACCAAGCGTCAGCTAATGAAGAGCAGAAAAGTAAGTATGTGTGTGTGTGTGTGGTGTGGTGTGAGTGGTGTGTGGATGTGGTGTAGTGTGGTGTGGTATGTCTGTGTGGGAGAGACTATGCTGGGAGGCCCAGGGCTAAGAGCACTGTTGCAGTCCACAGGTGGCCATCTTTCCGATTAGCCTCTACAGGGCCCTAGCAGACAGACCATTCTAGAATGAAGGTGCTCCGCCTGGGTGCCAAGTCCTCAAGCTGAACCCTGAATGGGCCAGTTTTCCAAGAACAGGAGCCTCCACAGTGGCCAATCACAAGGAAGAGCTCACTGCACTGGCCCCTCTGTGCTCTTTATGAGGGAATGACTCTGA
The DNA here is from genome assembly GCF_907164565.1 of Psammomys obesus. Lineage (NCBI taxonomy): Eukaryota > Metazoa > Chordata > Mammalia > Rodentia > Muridae > Psammomys > Psammomys obesus. Next base: position 1,943,323 of record NW_026593895.1, read on the forward strand.
AATGGCTAATCTCCTGTGTTGGGTTTCTGCTTTCCCCAGCATTTTCTACAAAGTCAGCCTCCTTTGTTTGGCTCCTGGACACTCATCATTTCATAGAACGAGGAGTCTCCCACCTTCAGAATGACAAGTGAAAGCCAATTAAGATCTTCCTCTCTGCTGTGATTCTGTGGCTGGCAGGATGGCCAGGCAGCTAGGCTGAGACTCTAGGTATAGGTTACAGGGAGGGTCAGGAACCATGAAGAACACTATATAGACCTGCACCCTACACTTCCCTGACCTTTGCTGAGGACTGGAGTTCTCCAGGCTGTCCAAAGTCAGCTTTTTCTGCTCTGCTTTTTGGTCCCAAGACCCTACAGACTTTGTGGATAAACCTCACAGTCATCTGTTGTCAGTGAGGTGTCTTGTCAAGCTGCTCTTGTCTTCCATTCCCAGGGGCTCTTTAGACAGACCCCAGCTAAGGCTGGTCAGGGTTGCCTCCCAGAGAAGAACTTACTCTACAGAGCTCTGAGGTCAAGGTAGTCTTCCTTCTCCCCCACAGGCAGCCAGCAGTGCCACCAGGGCACTTGGACTAGAGGCTATAGGCCATGGGTGAGGGTGTTTGCTGGGGCTCCTGCCCAGCTGCCTTGAGCCTGAGACCAGTCCCGGCCTGCAGAGGAACACTTAGAGGAAGCCGTGTGGCTGGCAGTTGCTGGGCAGGGGAGTAAGAGGGAGATCCTAGGGATCAGTGGTTGCCTGCTGACTTGCCAATGTCTGCAGACTTATAAGTAGGGAAGGCACAGGGAAGCTAAGAGGGACCAGGATAGAGGCTCTGCTCAGCAGTGCTTGAAGCCACAAATATGGTAGCATTCATGCCAGATCTGGGGGTGACCTATTTCCCAGCAGAGTGATCTGGCACAGGCTTGTGCAGTTCCCAGGTGCGCACATACCTGGCAGCGTCTGCCGCCCAGCCCCGGACTATTCTGAGCTTGCAGAATAGAAGGGACAGCTGCAAGTTAACTGCTGTGGGACACTCAAGACAGTGTCAGGTAGCCAGGTCTCCGGAGGAGGCTCAGAGAGAATCATTGTTCCTAGATGGAGGACAGCTCTGGTGTCACTTAGGGTCACTAAGCCATGTGACCTGTGGCCCCTCCCATCCCAGCAGGACTTTCCCTCCTTGCAGGGCTTAGGCTAGGACACCCAGCTTCCCTACACACTGTAAGGCACTCACCCAGAACACTGGGAAGGTGTCATGGCTGCCTTTCTTGACCACTGCTCCCATACTGTGGCAAATAAGACCATCAGGCAAACCTGCCTAGACGGTGGGTATCTCCCAAATGTCAGTTCTTTCTTCCCTGGGCTTCAAGGGTGAAGTACAGGGATGAGCACAGATTTCTGTGCCACTAAGCCTGAGTCTGGGGCACTCAGCTCCAGATGGCTCGGGGACTTCTTGAACAAACCAGAATAGGAAACACAAGGTCACCAGCAAGGAGGCTAGAGAACCCCAAGCTCCACCCAAACTCTTGTCCTGACTTATACAGGCCACAGTGTGGTCCTGGTGCTTGGTGTGCAGGCCTAGGGGAAGGCTGAGAACTGAAGGCCAGCATTAGAACTATAGTGATATTAGAACTATTATGTGAACCATAGTGGCACTACCTGCACCCTGTCAGAGACCTGAAAACCATCCATCCTTTCTTACTATCTTAACATTTAGACACCTGCTCTGACCCATGCGATTAGGGCTGTGCATACCATGGTGCTCTTAGGCTTGGCCCTACCTCGTCTGCCTCTTCTTAAGAGAGCAGAATGACATAGCTCTAGGTGCCTGACTAGCACTGCCCTGCTCAAGGCCTGGCTTCCGCAGCCCTGCTGTCCCATCCCCCAACTTCCTTTCCTTTTCATGCTCACTGTTATATTAGCTACAGACCACCATGCTCCTCCCTGCTCAGGACCCACTACTCCCAGCTCTGCTCTCTTGCATTTATACATGAGCCTTCCTGAGAGCAAGCAGAAGGTCCTTCTGGAAGCTGGCACCATCCCAAGAAAAAAACACTTCCTTCCTTTCCTCTTATACCTGCTCCATGGTGGCTTTTGTTTTGGGTTTCCATGCTCTCCCCATGCCAGGCCTAGTACTCCCCCAGAGAAGCAGTCTGTCCTATGAGGCTCTGTGTCACTGGTGACCAACAGAAGGCTGGACACAGATTCAACAGAAGTAACGGGGTGCCAGTGAGTGAATGACTGCAAACAAAGACATCTGTTTTATTTGTTTTCGGTCAGTAGCACATACTGTTTCTCAAGCATGGTGGCCCCATGCTCAGAGGCATATGGGTGCCCAGCCAGAGACTGAAGGGCACAGGGGCCATGCCTTGGGGTCTGGTGGTCCCATGATTGGTCCCTTCTTCAAGGCTCCAGGAAAGATGCTGCTCCTCAGCCCTTCAAAGAGAACAGTCAAGAATTCAGCTGAGTCCTCTTCTTCCCCATTGATGTCCCAGGCCTGGGGTGCTAGAGCCTATCTCCATGCTTTCTAGGCTCCTGAAGACTGCATGGGACAGTGGCCATTCCCCTAGAGCATGACTGGCTACTAGTCAATTAGCTGGCCTAACACCTGGACTGGGGCTCTCCTCATTGCCCAGCAGGACACAGGCCCTTACTTAACACATTCTGAAGCAATAATAGCCAGCACCACCTATATTTATTCCCAAAGTCCCAGCTCCCTTCTCCACCCTCACAGTGGCATGCCTGACCCCTACCCTAGCCTAGTGCAGCCTTGCCCACTTCTGTTCTGCCTAAGCAAGGCCCTTCCTGTTCTCTAAACAGCCAAGGATTTTCTAGGAGAGACACAGGGAGAGTGCACCTGTGCAATCAGGTTCATGCTGTAGGAAGCTCTGCAAACCTGCATGTGAATATATAGCTCTGCACCTGAAGGGGGCCCTCAGGTGTCCTGAGCTGTCCCAGGAATGCCTCTGACAACACCTAACTGCTTTTGGAAGCTAATCTTTTCTGAGAATCCCTTGCTGCTCTTTCAACTCTGCCAGGGACTATGTTCTGTGGAGCTGGCAGAGGGCACTGAGTTTTTCCAGTAGGTGCACCTCAATCACAGGGAGCCCTGTGAGCCTGGGTGCCAAGGCCCAAACTGTGCCAGACTGCATGCATGGCCTAGAGGTGGCTTGGGGGCTCAGATGGCTCTAATGTTTCCAGGAGCATTAGGTATAGGGCCAGGAAGGAGAGGCTGAGCCTGGAAGGTCCCACACCTCTTTCAGGCATGTGTAATGACAGAGGCACATTGGAGCTTCCTGAAAGCTGCCCACCATCAATCATCATTACCTTTCCCATGGTTTCACTCAGTGCAATAAGATATACTGGTGGGACCTAAGGGGCATAGGGACTAAAAGTGGCCACTGACACAGAATAGATGGAGCAGGGCATACAGCTGCTTCTGCTAAAGAAGCCTGTGTGTATAACAGGGGAGTCTTTCCCTCAGCCTCTTTGTTGAAAGGTGAGAAGTTTGCCACTGTCTCCAGGAAGGTGGACAGACTTCATAAGCCCAGCCAGGTAAAGCAGCACAGGGGTGGGGGTTACTGCTCCAGGGACACATCTGGGTTCCAAGAGTAGTGAGTCATGGCTCTGAGCCAGGTGATAGATGGGACATGTAAATGCAGAGGCCCAGGCATAGGCCCATGCTCACACACTAAGGCAGGTGACCTCACCTTGTGGGCAGTGCTCACACAGTGCTTGTATGCCTTGACCAGGTCCGAGCACAGAAGCACCTCATGCAGATGGTCATGGTAGCAGCGGAGGATCTGGGCCTGTAGGCCAGAGCATACAGGCTCAACTCTGCGAGGCCTGGGGAATGACAAGAGCAGATGGTTGGCATTAGAAGGAATGGGAGGGAAGAGCTCCCACTCAACACTCAGAAAGACACTAGGGTAAGTTCTGGATGTCCATCCATGCATCAGCTTACTCGACAAGTGTAGAGGTGCAGGTCTGATCCTATGGCCAGTGGCCAATGTTGAATAGATTGAGGTCTAGGGTGGTATGCTGGCTGGCTGCTGCCCTGCGTCCTCAATGCCACCAGAATGTGTGAGGGGCCTGGTAGGCAGGGGCCTCGGCTGCCCCACTGACACAACACTAGAGCCTCCTAGCTAGCTGGGTCAGGCTCTGTCCAGGGGTTCTTCTGTGCATTGTAGATCTGATGCCATGGCCATGTGTCAGGAATGCCATTTCCCCTGTCCCCAAAACTCTTGTTCTAATTTTGCTTCAAGCACATGTAAAGCAGGAAACCTACAGAGATGTCCAAAAGATAAAACAAAAAGACAAACAAACTGACAAGCAAACAAAACACTTCTTGGAGATAACTGTAGTAATGTTTTGAGGCATTTTACTATCTTTTCTTTCTTCCTTTATCAAAATAGTTTTAGAATCTACAACAAACAAATATGGTGACTTTCTATAGCTGTGATGCAAAACAAGTGATAAAAAAGTAAACAATAGATTACACTGTCACAGGTGCCCCTCTCAGCCTCCCTGTGGCCACCTTTGAGCAGCAGACCCCTTTGTTGTTCCACTTAGCTCTCATCCCCTCGGCCTCCCTCATTGTCACATATCCAGTATTCTGACAACTCACACACACATAGCTACACATACTCCCACGTACCTCACACACACTCCCGCGTGTACGGCTGCCCCTCATTCACCTATGATTCCACATAGAGTCATCCACTCATTCACTCACTCTCACACCCCTCCCACATCAACAAACTCCCACACACCCATTCTCTCACACTGTCCTTCTGCTCCTACCACAAACCTCCTTTAACACCTTTACTCAGGGTCTTGTGCACACTTACTTTCTCATGCTCAGCCCTCCAGCAGCTCACACAGCAGCACACTGGTGAAAACATGCTCCCATCACCACTCCTGGCTCTATGTGGCACATGTTATTTATTCTTCCCCACCTCCTTCTCCCACATGGGTAAACTGTGGTATGGAGAAGCTACATCACATAGCTAGTGCATGGGGAGGGCATGTTTATTGACATCGTAGTGGTGCCAGTCACCATCAGCTTTCCAGCTTTACGCAGGTTTGTAGCAGCTGTGGTGGACTTGTGGCGACACCTGACAGTGATAAAGCTGCAGTGCGCCATTCCTCACAGTCTTTGGCAATAAAAAGGATGGGTTTTCTGCAAGCTGTGCTCCAGCCCAGCCTGCTGTTCTGCCCAGCACCTCTGAATCTAGAGTGTCAGCCATGCAGTCAACACCAGTGGGGGTAGTACTGTCATCAAGATAACTCAAGCAGGTCAAAGTCATCAGTTAGGGCGAGCCAGCAACAGAGTAATCAGGGGCTTAGGAAGCAAGTCTGCATGTCTCATGCCCAGCCCAGGGGCCTGTATGGACATTTCTAGAACTCCCATTTGCTTCATGATACTGCCTGGGGCCCTTCATTCTTCTTTTTTATTTTTCTCTTTTAAAATTTACTTATTTATTTTTGTTTATTTATTTCCATTTATTTACTTTGTATCCCGGCTGTAGCCCCCTCCCTTGTCCCCTCCCTCCTACTCCGCCCCTCTTCTCCTCCTATGCCCTTTCCCCAGTCCAGTGATAGGGGAGGTCCTCCTCCCCTTCCATCTGACCCTAATCTATCAGGTCTCATCAGGACTGGCTGCATTGTCTTCCTCTGTGGCCTGGTAAGGCTGCTCCCCCTCAGGGAGAGATGATCAAAGAGCCAGCCCCTGAGTTCATGTCAGAAACAAGTCCCTGTTCTCATTACTAGGGAACCCTCTTAAGACACTGACCTGCCATGGGCTACATCTGTGCAGGGGTTCTAGGTTATCTCCGTGCATTGTCCTTGTTTGGAGTATCAGTCTCAGAAAAGAGTTTTTGGTTCTGCTGCTCTCCTTGTGGAGCTCCTGTCCCTTCCAGGTCTTTCTATCTCCTTCTTCTTTCATAAGATTCCCCACTCTCTGCCCAAAGTTTGGTTATGAGTCTCAGCATCTGCTTTGATACCCTGCTGGGTAGAGTCTTTCAGAGGCCCTCTGTGGTAGGATCCTGTCCTGTTCCCTGTTTTCTCCCTCTTCCGATGTCCATCCCATTTGCCCTTCTGAATGAGGATTGAACATCTTACCCAGGGTCCTCCTTCTTGATTAGCTTCTTTGGTAAACAGATTTTAGTATGATTATTCTATATTATATGTCTAATACCCACTTATAAGTGAGTATATACCCTGTGTGTCCTTCTGCTTCTGGGATACCTCACTCAGGATGATCTTTTCTCGTTCCCATCATTTGCCTGCAAATTTCATGAATTCCTTGTTTTTAATTGCTGAGTAGGTTATTCCATTGTGTAATGTACCACAATTTCTGTATCCATTCCTTAACTGAGGGACATCTGGGTTGTTTCCAACTTCTGGCTATTATGAATAAAGCTTCTACAAACATGGTTGAGCAAATGTCCTTGTTGCATAGGTGAGCATCTTTTGGATATATGCCTAGGAGTGGTATAGCTGGATCTTCAGGTAGCACTATTCCTAATTGTCTGAGAAAGCACCATATTGATTTCCAAAGTGGTTGTACAAGTTTACATTCCTACCAGCAATGGAGAAGGGTTCCCTTTTGTCTACATCCTCTCCAGCATGTGTTGTCACTTGAGTTTTTGATCTCAGCCATTCTGATGCATGTCAAGTGAAATCTCAGGGTCATTTTGATTTGCATCTCCCTGATGTTGAGCATTTAAGTGTTTCTCTGCCATTTGATATTCCTCTATTGAGAATTCTCTGTTTAGCTCTGTACCCCATTTTTCAATTGGATTACTTGATTCCTTCATTCTTCTTGAACTAGACCAGGACCACAGTCCTCATGCACTGTCCTCTCTGTAGGCATGGTGCCTCATTTAATCAGGCCTGACTCTTCCTAGAACCTTCTCTCACCCAGTTCACCTCTCTCTGCTGAGTGGAACTTGGTCACAGCCCTATCCTTAAGACATGGACCAGTGAGGAAGGGAGAAGCCCATGTTTAGCTGAGACAGTAAGACTCAACCAAGGTCTGAACAAGATAGGTTTGTAATATAAGTCGGCAGGCTGGCTGGGCTGCTGTGGCAAGCTGCCAAGCCACAGGGAACAAAACCTACAGGGTAGATGCCCCCTATTCTCATAGCTGTGCCCAATGCTGCTCAAAAGAGCCTTTTCCCAACAAGTTCTAGGGAGGTTACCTGGGTCTCTGCCCCTGCATTGACGTTGCATCCTCAGATACATGAGGGAGAAGAGCTGGGGTACAAGTTCAATCTTAAAGCACACTTCCCTTCTTTCCCAGTGTGACCTTTGAACATGCAGAGCAGCTCTGAGTGGTATGAAGCTTACTGTCCTTATTGAAAAAGTACTCTGGCAGGCTCCTAGGCCTAGCATGAGGCACACTGGCAGCCAGAGCTCTGACTCAACCTCCCCCTCCATACATATAATATGACAGGCTGCTGATAGATTAAGCTGAACTGCAAGTGAACAGAGGAGTAGCTTCATCACTAGCCCCTTTTCTCATGGCCACTACAGCCACCCACCTTGCTGAATGCTGCTCTCCTGCTTCAAGTGCCAATAGGACGGCCTGTGAGCTGAGGGCAAACTTCTGAGAACACACAGGGGGTTTCTAGGCAGGGAGAAACTGAGCTGTGTGAAATCTATCTCTTGCACAGCATTGCTACTGCTGAGGCCACAGTGCCTCTCCACAGGGACTTCAGCACAGTAGGAGCATACACAGGCAGGCAAATGTCAATGGAAGTTTTACCCATTGTGCACAGAAGGCTCTGAGGGAAGGCACAACTCCTGAAGTGAATCTTTCTCTGAAGTAGGGTAGGGCTGGCCAGGTCAAACCAGGTTTTGGGTGGCTTTACCCAATTCAAGGTGACCCGAGTTAGATCACCTGAGTGCACAAAACAGCTTCAATGAGTAAGACCAATCTTGTGAATGGATGTCAGCTTAGGTGGATGTGGAAGTCCTGCTCAGCTGACTTGGGTACATGGTCTCAGCACACATTCAGTAAATGCAAAGCTGTTTACCAAGAATGGCACAAAAATCAGATCACCAGCAGCAATAGCCCCCACCTAAAAGTGTATATGGCTTTAACATCAGAAACCAGGCAGGCTTACTGTTTCTGCAGCGCACATCTATATTTTGGCTTGGCTTATATTAATCTGGATCTCACATATCTGCCACCATAGAAACTGGTGCCCAAAGGAGGATGGCCCAGGAAAGAACAAACCCTGATACCTTTTGCACACCTGGAAGGCAGGGGCTTAGAGTTTCCTTCTCTGACTACATTCTTCCTGGGCCTTGGAACATGACCTTATTTAGACACAGTGTGGCTGTGGATACATTTAGTAAAGGCAGGTAACAGAGAAGCAGAATGAGCCAAATCCATTGGTATCTACTGCATACTCTCATAAGAGAGACAGTGGCAGACACTTAAGCTGGTTGTGTGAGAACAGAGGTGGGCGCTGTGCTACATTCATCAGCCCAGGAGGGCAGGGTCTACCAGGAGTGTCTGCAGCTCCTACACTGGACAGGAGGGCCAGGAACTGCACATACCTAGTATGCAGGACTGTCATCCTCTAAAACTGGGAGGAAACACATTCTGTTGATGGCCTCAAGTGGCAGCACAACACAATACAGGGGGGAAGTGTGGAGGTGGTGGAGTGGAGAATGGCTCAAGTGTACTTCAGTCCAGAACCTCCTTAGCACTAGCCTCTGGGCTACCAAGCACCTATTGAGCATGTACCAGGATGGAATGATACCAGGCTCAACAGTTTCTCACCCCAACCTTGTGAGCTAGTGTCCTCACTAGTTTTCTGTCAATTTGACACACGCTGGAATCTTTTTGGAAAAGGGGATTAACTGAGAAAATGCCCCTATTGTGGGCAAAACTGTTGTACACTTTCTTGATTGATGATTCATGTGGAAGGGCCCATCTCACTATAGGTGGCACCATGCTTCTTGGGCTGGTGGTCCTGGGTTCTATGAGAAAGGAGGCTGAATAAGCCACAAGGAACAAGTCAATAAGCAGCACTCCATGGCCTCTGCATCAGTTCCTGCCTCCAGGTTCCTGATATGTTTGAGTTACTGCCCTGACTTCCTTCAATGATGAATAGTGATGTGGAAGTATAAGCCAAATGATCACTTTTCTTCCCAAGGTGCTTTTGGTCATGGTGATTCAGCACAGAAACAGTAACCATCTGCACTTCAGAGACTATGGTCATGAGTGTGTTCAAGAGAGGAGGAAGTATCTCATGAGTAGCTCTACAAAGAGACATCATGTTCCTTAAGTAGTCCATGCCCTGGGAGACATCTTGTATGAGGAACAGCTGTGGAAAGAAGAAGGCAAAGAATCCAAGAAAACAGTCTAGGAAGAAAAGACAGACTTGCATGGAGTGCATGTAGGTAAGGTCTTTCCTATTCTGATTAACTAGATTGTGCTAGGACCACTATGTCCCCAACAAGATATATTACTAAAACTCTAACATGTCCCTGAGAATACAGACAACAGCTTTGTGAGCTTAGCATTACTACCTCACTCTGCACACAGGGATGAGTCTCAAAAGCCTAAGCGGTTTTCTCAAGGCATGCAGCAGTAAGACAGAGGCATGGTCAGAAAAGCCTGGTGTGTCCATTTCCACATGCTATTTTTTCACTCTACTCAACTTTTAGAAAATACCACAAAATTCAAAAGAAGATATAATCAAAGATACAACAAAACAAAACAAAACAAAACAAAACAAAACAAAACAAAACACAGGCTCATACTACAAGGTATGCAGGGCTTCTCAATGGGCTGGAAGTTTGCTGACTCCACATGGAAAGGGGTGCTATAGGAAAGGCTCCAAACATGGAAAAGCAAAATTAATGGTAAACCAAGGAACAGGTTTACAGGGTCAGAGTCAATAAGAGGCCAGAGAGAACAGGATCTTCCCTGCTCCCATGCCGGGGTCACTGTGGGGATATATCGTCTCCCGCTGTCACCTGCACTGTAGCCTCTGCAGGAAGAGCTCCAGGAGCAAATCTAGGGTGCTCCTCCTTCCCCGAGCTGCCTCTCATGAGGTGGGCATTGTGTGCTCTGTGCACCTGCAGCCCCAGTTCTTTGGCTCTCTCACTTTATTTAATAAATGGAATCTCGTCAACTTATCCTTCTCCTATTATCACTGCCGACATCAACCTGATAATATTGGCCTGGTATGGAATCTGGCTATTATCTGTCCTCCTCATATTTAATTTCAAGGAAACATTGGTGGGGACTTTGGAGCAGGCTTTTTATTAAAGCAGCAGCGATGGGATTCCACATGCACTAGACATTCATCTCCGTCACGTCCTGTCCAGCTAGCTGCTCAGAGGCAGCTTCTATTCCATTCTATGGCCAGGGCGCAGACACTGTGCAGACAGGCAGGTTGCAAGGGACTGGGTTAACTGGCTGCTATCGACCATGTGCCACTCAGCCTGGGTAAGTGGGACCCAGGGATCCACTATTGATTAACATGCCACTTGGGATCATTGTCAGTCTCGTTTTCAGATGCCCGTCCCTCAGAGAACTATAGCCTGGTAAAAGGCACAGGTTAAATGGGATGAGAGGCAGGGAGGGAAAAGGAGCGCCACCCTTAGGAGTATGAACAAAATACAGGGGCTCAGCTTTCTGTCACTCAAGGGGAAGGACTGTATGTGTTCTTATACCCTCTACCACCAGATGGGTAGAAGGGCAGGACACTTCAGGGGGTAGGGAGGAAAACAGCAGGTTGCTGTGCTCTTCAGTGTCTGAGGGTGACTATATTGGGACAGAAGTTGCACAGTAGTCTCTGTGGCTATAGTCTGAGGCTCTCAGTCATAATTAGGAAAGGCCTCAGCTGTGGCTGAAGAGATGGTTAAGAGAGCTTAGTGCTCTTCCAGAAGACCCAAGTTTTGTTTCCAGCACCCTGACTTTTCACAACCACCTTTAACTCCTATTGCAGGGGATTGATACCTTCTTATGGCTCCTTAAGAAAGACCCTCCCTTAACCCTGCTTCCTTCTTAGCCCTTCTCTCTGGAGCTTTGGTCATTTCCCACCTGGAAAATCTATCTTGGCTAGTTCATTGAACTTTCATCTGGTCTGCTCAAACAGCCCAGCCCTGCTGACACTAGTTAGAGGGGTCTCTTTGAAGCAAGGCCACACTGCTTTTCTGAAGGACTTGGTTAGCCACTTGGGCCTGCTTTAGTCCTAGGGACAAGCTCCAGAACCCAAGGCCTAGCCATCTATGGCCAGGTTAAGGACCCTATTTCCTGCTCATCCTGCCACAAAGAGGTGCTTATATTCTACAGGCCTAGAAATGTCAAGTGTTTGCTGAGTCATGCTGAGTATGACAGGGTGAAGACAGAGCCCTAGCCCAGCCACTACAACCCCAACTCCAGGACAGGCACTGTGGCAACTTTTAGAGTGGATATTGTCCACCTACCCAGAGGCAATCTTAGGGTGGCATCTAGGCTTCTTCATGATGCAGCCTGGGCTGAGCTTTCTCCTGCATAAAGACCCTAGGATATTACCTCTCATGGCACATGGAAGCATGCCAGAACCTTGCCCTGTCACTGTTGGGCGATGTACCAAGGCCAGCTTGTGTTGCAAGAACGGTTACATGGGTATGGGGTTCAGAGGGTCCTAATATAGGACACCCATAGTGGCCACAGCCCCTGTGAAGCTCACAGTGACTGTCACACTGTGCCTGGCCCTACAGTGGCTTTGACTGGTGCTGTGTGCAGGCTATTCTAAAGAAGGAAGCCAAGTGCTAAGAATGTTGTTGGGAGTGCAGGGGATAGGGAGTCCTGGTGTGGACGGAGCCTTGGTGCTTTGGGGTGGAGGTCATGCTCTTCAGGCTGGCTGACTTGCAGATGTTGTTCCTCTATAACAAAAAGCCAGAAGAGCATGGCTTCTGGGAAGAGCTATGGAAAGAGAAAAACTATTGGTGCTGGCTGATTCGTGAGGAACTCCTAGGTCTAAGACAGCTTAGCTGATTTAAGTAGAAAGACCCTCTCTGTATGATGGAATGGGACCTGACAGGTGCTGACACACAGCAGGCAGCCCACTTCAACTCCAGAGTCAAGCCCCTGGCTAGCAGTTCCCAGGATCTGCCAGGGACAGAAATAATGAGAGGCCTGGACTAGCACAGAGAAAAGCCCCACTCTTCAGGGCTCTGGTCTAGCAGCCTGAAGCTGACTCCAGGAGCAGGGAAACACTCCCTCTTAAGGGCCATGGCCTTGCACCCTGAAGCCAACCCCAGCAGCTCTGAGGTGCTCTTGGGAACCATACATTTGCTTATAGACATGCAGGCTGGTTGAGCTCAGAGAATTTTGAGATGTCTGCAGCTTCCCCAAGAGGTACCAGCTTCAGTTCTTGAGGCTAAGGCATTCTGGGTTAGCACCCCTGAGCTATGACCTATAATCTCCCTTGACTTCCTGTCTTCAATCTCTCCTAATGGTCCTAGAATCCACATGATGGTTTGCAATAACGCCAAATGGCAAATGATCAGATTGTCTCTTCTGTTCTTCCCTATCTCCCCATCTCATTACCAGCACCTGCATCATTCTAGACCCAGGACACTGGTTCTTGCTTTATATGATATGCCCTCCATCTGAGCACACACCCACCTGTGAATGGGATACATGAGAGTACCAGCAAAGCACCAATCTCTGGTGAAGAGACCAATTCTATTGAGCCTGTTCTGTCTTGTGGAAGCAGCAGGATGACAGCCCCACTCCCCATCCCGTGAGTCAAGAGGGGCCAAAGGGGATCTTCTCCAGGGGTCTCCTTCTCTTGAACCTCAGATGTCACTCAGGACAAAAGGGGCTATAGCCATGTGTTCTCGGTGCAGCAGGCACCCTCAAACAATCTTATCCTCTAGTACCCAATTTTGACTTTAAACCACAGTTGACCTCTCAGTAAAGTCACAAGACTGGCAATAATTTACAGGGGTCCAGGAGGACCCCTGACACACTGATCCCTGGAGAGCAAACTGATCATCACCAGCCATGTGACGGGCACAATGGGGCTCTGGCTGTTTTCTGAAACTGTCAACCTGGAGTCCTTGAAGGAGTCTGGGCTGTTTCCAGAAACAGAAGACAAGGCCCTTCTTTTCCCATCTTAACCCTTCATCATGAGGAGGCGAAGTGGGATGCTGATAGAGAGGGTACCATGAAAGTGCTAGTTGGTGTGCTGCCCAAAGGGGCAAGGGCAAGTGAAGGTGGTGGGTAAAAAGGCAGTCTAAGTGCTTGGGAGAGGGCTTCTGCTGAACACCAAAGTCCACCAACTGAGAATGCTCCTATGCTGAGATTAGTAAGGCCTTATTCCTGCTCTCTGGAAGGCCTTTCAACTATGGAAGAGGGCTACAAACTCTCATGCGTTAGGAATATTGACATAAACTACAGACAAAGATGGAAATCCTGAAGGATCCAGTTGTGCACATGGGTACACATGTCAACAGCTATGTAGTCCATGCATGCCTGTGTTTCCCGGCTCAGTTACTGAGGACACCAGAACAATAGAAGAGCACCAAGCACACTCAGGCCCAGAAGCTGGTATCTAATACCATTATCCAATCAAAGGCGCTTGACTCCTTAAACAGCAGGCTCTGAAACAGGAGATCAAGACCACCCTGGAGACCTCATGCCAGCAAGTCAAGATGTACTTTGAGAGTGAAGAGATGTGGGAAAAGAGAGGGAAAGTCTTAAAGGCATCCAAAATCCAGGCCATTCCATCAAATAAGTGAGAATAAACATTACAAACCAATGAACAGATACAACTTCTGTGCCTCCAAAATAGAACCAGGTAAATGAATACAGAACCAGAGGTGAAGGAAGTGGGACTCTCCTGTGATAGAATAGCAATCCAGAAACACAGGTCTCCCAAGAGGACAATACCCTGTTAGAGCACAACATTGGTCTCCAAGGACTTATGGCTTGACTGTGATTGTGAGGGAACATTGGGCAAACACAGGCCAGGGTCTCACCCTACAAATGAGTGTCCTGTACGTTCTTTAGAACTGTTAAAGTCATTAGTGGCAGGAAAAGTAAAGGAACAGGTCCACATGAAGGAGCTGACAACTAAGTCAGAACAGATCTGTGGACAATGTCCTGGATCAGAAAGGAAGGAGAAGCTGCTAGGGCAGCAGGCAGAACCTGATCTATGAGGTAACGGTTATATTCAGATAGGGGTTTCATAAAGGAAAGGCTGTGTGGTAGCCATGAAGGACACCTTGAGAGGTACATGAAGGACACACACAGTTGAGGAGTGATGGGCTACCAGGTCAAGACCAGGATATGGCTTTCCTTTGCAGAGACACAGAGCTGAAACAACCCTTAGACAAGAAAAGCACTCAGGAACCCTGGTTAAGGGACCCAGGAGTCTTCTGTGTTGTCCTCAGCCCTGCTATGGGTTGAGAGTGCTTTCCAAATAAGCAGCCAAACAATAAGGCTGGCAATTTGATAGGATGAAATGTATTCAAGAGAATGCGCTTATCCAAAAAAAGATCTTACCAGATTTTCTATTTTTTTCTAGCTAGGAGTGAGTGGGGTTGGAGAAATTTGACAAAATGATTCTAAATACATCTTAAAAACAAGCTTGAAAAAGATAATCAAGGTGGAAGGGCTTGTTCTAACAGATATAATATTTTGAATCATGGCTGATTTATAATACATTTTAGGTGTATTTAAAACATGCAGGGCTGATCCTAGGAAAGCGTCAGAAGCATATCTGTGTGTGTGTGAGTAGGACTTAGAGTGTGGTAGGTGAGACTTAGAGCACAACCAACAGGACAAAGGACTCCTACTCAGAAAATACAAGTCGATATGTGCTCACATCTGGCTCCCAAGTGGACCCCAGTGGGCTATTTAGAGTAACAGTTTAAGGGCATGAAATGAAAAATCACACAAGTACTATTCCCTGGGATTACAGTCCTGGGGGAAGGAAAGCCTTTGCAATGTAACACAAATCACACACAAAAACATGAACAAAAACATATTTGGTTCCTATCTACAAATCAACTCCAAAGGTCAATGATGAAACAAAGCTTTAACTAGAGCAGTCACAACAAAAAGATCAGAGTTAGTGGTGACACTAAGGCATAGCCTTGTAAGAATGAACACAGGGAAACATGGGCACAGGCTGCCAGTAAGTGAGCCAGAGAACTAAATGGCCAGCAATGTAAGAAAAGGCTTGGATTTCACTTAGTAAGAAATGAATGTTGTAGAAGCCAGGGTTGTCTTCCCTTGTGAAACTGGCAAAGGTGTTAAAAACCAAACCAAACCAAACCAAACCAAACCAAACCAAGCCAAGCCAAGCCAAACCTAGCCAAACCTAGCCAAACCAAACCAAACCAAACCAAACCAAACCAAACCAAACCAAACCAAACCAAACCAAACCA
>NW_026593895.1:1958719-1979061 GCF_907164565.1 Psammomys obesus
CAAACCAAACCAAACCAAACCAAACCAAACCAAACCAAACCAAACCACTGTTACGATACCATGCTTGGGAAGCCTTAGGAAAATGGACATCTTTCATCACTTTGTGAGGTAGAAAATGATACTTGTACTTCCTGGAGGGCCAGTAAAAAAAAAAAAAAAAAAAAAAAAGCCTAAGGATACTAATACATGTGTAAATGGCTCTCTTCATACAGGTTTTGAACTAGCCAGTTTTTCTAGATGAACTTAAACGACTGTATATAGGAAGTCAGGCAAATCCACTTGTCAGAGTGCTGGCTACTTTAGGAAGGCTGAAAACTACCCAAACTTGTGACAGGAGGTTGCTCAAGAACCTCTGAAATAACCATATGGAAGAGTGGCAGGTAATTAATATGAAGACATAATTAGACATCTACTGACCAGAAAGGTGTCCACATGTGGATGAGGTTAGTCCAAGGACAGATGTGCACTGCACAGGGACCCATGGCTCATTTATACGGTTTGTGGCTGTACTCTGTGAAGTGAGTGATGGCGGCTCCAATTCATTAATAGAGAAAGACTTAAATTTTTAAAAAAAGACTTTCTTTATATTTTCTATATTTTTATTACATTCTATATTTTTATTAGCAATATCATATATAATACAATATTCATATACCATTTTTATAACTATTCAAGCAAAAGACAACACTGGTTTTTCCTTTGAAAAGATGCAGCCTATCTATAACTACACACAAACAAAGATGCATGAACTCTCTAGTATGTATTTTGTGTTATTTGTAATTTGAAGATGCTATAATAAACAGCAAACCAGACTGAGGGTAGATGCCAAATACGTACTGCAGATGGCATGGAACTGGAGCGAATTTTAAACGTCCGTTGTCACAGTACTGTTTCACATAAACATACTTCATCTCTACTAACTACAGAAATAGACCTCCATGAAACACCAGGCACAAAAACCCTGGCCCATACAGTATGAATTCAATAAATACTCTTTGAATTAGAAAGTGACAAAGGTGGACAGTGCTTCTGAAATTCAAAACTGGAGTCACAAATAACGTTGCTGGGAAAAGCTATGAATTCTAGAGTATTTGTGAAGGGATGGTTTTGTTGCTCAGTATTCCCATCTTGTTCCATCACTGCCCAGGTATGTGAAAACCACAAGTCACAGTTGTCATAAAACCAGTGGCTACATGGCAGGAAGCCAGCTCCAGTTAGTCTTCTGCCAAATTATGTTCCACCTATACGATGGGTGTCTGTATGCAAATGTGTGTACCCAGTGAAACAGTTACACAGACTGAAAGAGGCAGGCTTGAACAATGGGCTGGAATATCTATGACATCATGTAGTCAAAGGTAATTTCTTGTACTTGAGTTTAGGATGAAAGAGTTGTGGCTTAGCAGACAAGACACAACTCCTAGAATTATCTCCTGTAAACACTCCTCTGATCCTATCACTTCATAGCTCAGGTACTTTTGAGGGCTTCCCAAGATAAAACCAAACCCAAGCTCCTGGCATTTGAAATTCTACTATTATTCCTGTGCCAGCCATGTTCCCTTGCCATACCTCCTGTTCAACAGCTGATGGAGGCTGGCTGACTTAGATGGAAACCTGTAGCTGCTACTTATCAGCTCTGTGACCTTGGTGAGTGCCTTCACTTTGGCAACTCCCCATCCTACTGACTATAAAGTAAGACAATAAATGGGAGATAATATATTCAATGTCATTTCCCAAGAGCACAGAAAGGGTCTGATAATTATGACTGCACTCCTACCCCTTTGTCTACAGGAAGACTGAAGGGAGAAGCATGCAAGAGAAGCCAGTGTTTGGAAGAGCACACCTAAAGGAGGGATATTCCAGAAGGTGGCTGTAGACCCAGGCAGCTGCTCCACAGCAGAGGCCTCCTTAGTCATGTTAGTGACAAATGGAGCTTCTGAAGAGACTTCATAGTAAGGAGCAGAAGGGGCCTAGGTCAGTCCTGAGAAGGGGCCTAGTAGTCTGCAGAGGAATCTGAGGATGAGCCTGCCTTGGTACCTACTGCTGGTTTATCCTTGTTGGTCTTGTCAGCCTGAGAGACCTGGGAAGATGAAACCTCAACTAAAGAACTATATTAAGAGGACTGGCCTGTGGGCATGTCTGTGGGGCATTTTCTTTATTGCTAATTGATGTAGGAAGGCCCAGGCCACTGTGGAAAGTGGCAACCCTGGGCAAGTGGGCCTGGTATGTAAAAGAAGAGGAGGTAAATGTGAGCCTGGGAACTAGTAAGCAGTGTGCCACTGTGGTCTTTGATTCAGTTCCTGAGTTGGGCTTCCTCCCTGCTTCCTTAGATTATGGTCTGTAACTTATGAGCTGAAATAAACCCCTCCTTCCTAAGCTGGTTTTGAGCAGTATCTTATCACAGCAACAGAAAGCAGACTAGGACAAGGTCCTACTCATGTGGCCCCAGAAAGAAGGGCACAGAAACACCCTGATGACTGAGCTGTCACTTCTTGTTAAGACAAGCATTCATTTCAAATCCTGGTTTTCATCTTTTAATGAGGTTGATGTTACACACACACACACACACACACACACACACACACACACACATACACAACACCCCACACATACGCACAATGCAACTTGGAAGAGTCTAAACAGATCACTGCATTCAATGGTGGCAATGAATAAGCACAGCCTCCACACAGCTCATCCTCACCCTAAGCCAGACCCTGCTTGCTGCTTTGTGTGTTTGCACTCTTGCCAGGTGAACTCAGCTCATTTTCTTGGATTCAGTGTGGAGACTTTTCAAAGACAGTTCAGTTCCTGCTACACTTGAACCAAGAAAGCCACAGCAGCCTCAGAAGCCACCTGGGTGTGGGTTCCCACTTGCCTACTCATGACTTCCCTGTGCTCAAAGCAGAAAAAAAAGGGGGGCTGTTTAGTTTATAAGAGCAGTGCTATTTTCCTACTCAGCACTTGCAGGCCCTAGTGCAATTCTCTCCACATACAGCCTCTACTGGGTGGGACCGTAAGCATGGAGGTAGGCATGATAAAGGAGGAAGCATGCATGTTGTAAGAAAGGGAAGGCCTCAGAGCTCCCCAGTGCAAGTGGAAGGCAGGTTACGTGTAGTTTAAAGTTTTCTAATAATTACCTGGCAAAAGTGAAACAGGTGAAATGAATTTCAGTAATGCATTTCACTTTGTAAGATATAACCAAGTGTTATTCCAACATGTAAGCACAGGAAGGAATTACGAGACATTATAGAGTTTTGTTCCGAGTGGTTGAACTTGGCACTGGCAGCACATCTCAAAGTGGACGAGTCATATGTCAACAGCTGCATGTGGTGAGCCTGGCAGTATCTGAACACCCAGGACTGACATTTTTCTGAACTGAGAACTCTACAAACATGTCAGTCACATTCTGTCACTTTGACAAAATGCCTGAGACGTGAAAGGAGGAGATGTTTATCTTGGCTTGTTTGAGGCTGCACCTGCTCAGCCCTGTAGCCTTGGGCCTATGGCTGTACAGTACACCATGGCAGGAGTTGGTGATAGAAAAGGCTTCTTGTTTCATAATGGCTGAGAAGCAGAGACAGGAGGAGGCTGGGATCCCCATATTAAGGGGCATGTCCCTGGAAACCTGACTTCCTTCTACTAGCCTTTATCTCCTAAAGGCTCCACCTTTTCCCGTTAGCATCAGACAAGAGACCAGGCCTTCTAGACATGACCCTGTGGAAGACAATCCCAATCCAAGCTACAACAACAGCTTCTCACTACCTTTCCACCTGAGCACAAAAACAGCATCACTGTCCCTTTTTTAAATGAGAAAAAAAGATTTAGAGCAGAGAAACCATGTACCCAGGACATGGAGCCACGAAAAAGAAATATGAAGGTAGGCTGGAGTGGCTCCTCTGCTTCCAGAGAAGACTGTCTGGTCCTGAATGTGAGAACCAAAGAATACCAGGTGGGTGCCCAAAGACATGAACTGTTGGGTTATGAAGAGCCTGTATGATACACATTGCATGGCTCAAATGTCATATATACACTCCATGGCAGCAGTCATGGCCTTTCTTTTTATGGCTTTCCCAGTACTTCCTCACACATCAGTGCTAAGTAGAAGCCTTGCCTCCCCACCTCAACAGCCACTGTGCTTCTGCCTTTCAAAACTCATGGTCACACTGGTAATTCAGTGAGAAACAAGTTAAGATCTGTTCTGCTGGGTAATCATCTTTGCATAATTTTCTAAAACTATGTAAGATTCACTTCTTCTACTTTTGAACATTTAAATGCAGTTTTGTTCTGTTTTATCATATGAAAAGTGCCATGCATTTTGCATTTTGATTCAAGCCTTGTATTGTGAATACCCTCTTTGCCCTTTTTATGTCTTCAAATAGACTTTTAGCCTTTGCTTAAATAGGTGTTTAGACCAAGCAGCACAAGATTTTGAGCAGATGGAGCAAAAATCTGTACAGTAACAAAATCCAAATGCAAAGCACCTCTTCTGTCACCGTGGTTCCTGGCCCTGCACTCTTGCCTCTGCAGAACTTTGCTGTACTGCACCCTGCAGGGTTGTTCTCACCTCTGACACACCAGTTTGGGATTTCCAGAGTTACTGTAAAGCTAGAGCTGCAAATCTCTGGGGTGCCTAGAATTCAAGGACACCAAACCATCAGGTGTCAGGCTGTGCTGGGCCTGAGGTCCACTCCTGTGGAAGGCGGGAGACTCTCAAAGGGTACCAGCCCCGAGAAGTACCACTTCTGAGACATACGTCCTGCCTCTGAATCCTGCCATGCTGTCTTCCTGTTCCTTGACAGCTCCAGGCTCAGGAGGAAAGCCACATTGAAGGTACTTGCCAAGCATCCTGTGCAGCCTGAGGGGAAGAGGTGACTGCACTCACTGGGGAAGCCGAAAGCTGCAGGGCAAAACACTGTTTCTAAAGTGAGTCCCAGACCAATGGAACTGTTTCGTGAAAACGATTTTTATCTAGAATCTATATAACCACTTTTCTGGTCTTTATTCTAAAAATCCATGTTTCTAATCCATAGATAATTTACTGAGCCAAGGAAACAATATAAAAGACAAAAGGAGGGGACAACAGGCCACATGTTCCCAGATTCAACTTCCAGTAGAGCCTGACAACATGCTCTGTGACAGTGACACAGTGCCCGGAACACTGCCAACACTGTCTGTCAGGACTAATGACCCCAGAGGCAACCATCATTAGCCAATTCACTAATTAGGGCCTGTTTGCAGAGCTAATGGGAAGGGCAATCACTTGTTAATTTAAGTAAAACTTCCAGGCATTCCTGACAACCATCATCACAGAACATTTTGGAAGGCAATTCACTATTCCAGTGAAATTCAAAGAAAAAACTTGACAACACAAAATTACACATGAGCTCTGTGAGGAATCTGCTGTAGGAACCCTTTCCTCACAGACTATCCTCAACTGTAGGGAAGTGTGTGGTAAATGTAGTGGCATGGATATGGTCCTGAAGGCTAGAGCACTTCCCCATGCAAACCTTCCTGATCAGAGCTCTGTGAGGCCAAGCCAGTTTCCCGCAGACTGCAGCCTAGGAACTTCTAGCACCAAGAGAGGAGAAGTGCTCTAGAACCCCACAGAGAATGAAGAGAGCTGATGCTAGGCTGTGTATGCAAGAGGGTGTGTGCACAGGTGTATCTGTCTGTATGTAGGAAGGTGATATTCTGACTCAGCTTTTATGCTAAAGATAAAGCAGCAGTTTTCTGAAGATGATTGTGATTGTCTTACATACAACTTAAAGACCATGAACTATGAAGAAATCTTGTCACTGGAAGTATTTCAGTGATGTCTAAACCAATACCTATTATTCAGGAAAAAATTCTGTGACCCGCGGATGTGGGATCTTACAGAATTAACTCTCCTTAACAGCACTCACCACTAGTACATAATTTAATTAGCCACCTAAAGCTTCCAGAGCTTTTACCTGGACCCTAGAAATGGCAGGAAAGGAGGGATGGGGCACAGCCACTGCTTCAAACTAAGCAGGCCTGGGGAGCAGGTGCAGCTAACACTCCTCTGGGCCTTGACACCTGTGGTCCAGCTGTGGTCATGGAGCAGATGAGGATCTGAGGAGCAAGGTGGGAGGTGACTTCTCGGCACAGGAGCAGGTCCACTAACAGGGTATGACTCTCATCTCCTCACATTCCTAGGTCTGGAACAAAGTGCCGTGGGAGTTACCCAAGGGCTTGCCCCTAGAACTGGCCTCTTGTTAGAAACAGTAAAAGAATTCCCTTCAGATGGGGCATGCAGACCCCTAAGAAGACAGGAGTCCTGAGCCACAGTACTTCTCAATCAACAGAGGGGCAGCTGTTATTTACTTGCTGGCCTAGCACAACCTTTGTTGCGGCTTCTCATAACTCTGGTATGCCCACTTGTACTTGGCCACTGAGTACATGTGCACTTTGCAGGAAGTTGGAAGGCTTGTTCAAATGTGAGGCGCTGGGTCAGTGAGGCCAGAAGGCATAGGCTATTTCCTCTGAGGAGGGGCCATGCTTTCTACCTCCCAGAAAGGAGGTAGCTGCTCACACAAGAAAAAGCAGTGGTCCCTGAGGCAACTCAGAGGCCAGCCTAGATTTAGTGGCTCTCCCTGAGGGACTTTGTGGGGCAAACAATTAATATGTTGGCTATAACACAATCACTTGCTAGCTGACCTAAGTCCAGGGTGGACAGTGAGTGACCACTTGGGAGTCTGTGGGATGTGCAGGTTCTTGGGTCTGCTTTTGCAGTTTGCTGGACTCTGCATCCCATGTGATTCTAAGCAGACTATTCATAGCCTGATATGAGCCCAGATCATGAACAGGCTAGCCTGGGCAAACTATGAAGCAGTGGTGGGTTATGAAGGCTACTGAGGGAGGTTCTCAGGACAGCAAAAGCCCTGAAGCAGTCTATTCTTCAAGCCACACATTACTAGAATCTCTGGGTCCTCACACAAACTGACCATTGGCAGCTACAAGAAGGAAATCTACATGCCTGGGCTATGGCCAAGGTAGGCCCTGAATCCTGCCTTTTTTCTGTTCCTCCACTGGACAGCCCTGAACAGGGAAGCCTAGCAAAAACTCAATTTCCTCATCATGACAACAGGGAAAGGACACCTGATGTAGATAGGTGTAGTGCTTCATGAGACCAGGGTAGGTCTTCATATCCCAGGTGATCTGAAACAGATATCTTGTCAAGTGCAGTAGCATTAAGGCTATGTGCTAGAGTTTTCATGGATTTGGACCCATTTGTCCTGGTAATCACCTTAGAGAAGACTACACAACAGGAGCCTGCAGAGCTGTGGGCTAGGTATACACTGAGGAGGAGGGGAGGACCAGGAAAGCTCCTGAATTAGCTGGGGTTGGGCAGACTGAGTTAGTAGCCAGGGCAGAAGAGCGTGAGTTCAGAGTTCCCCAGATCCTAACCTCTAGCTTGGTTACAAGAGCCATACTGTGAGGGCACAAGAGTCCTATGGTCAGTCCTTCTAACTAGGATTGTAATCAAGGTCTCCACATGACAGTCTTCTTGGGACCACAGACTTGCTCATAAGGCTGAGAGTCAGCTTGACAGATCTGTGTATAAAGGAAATCTGGAATGGAGTTTACACCTAAAGGACACTTACTGATCTCTAGACAATCCTGTCTCTTTATAGGAAGGGAAGAGAGACAGTGCTGCAGGGGTGAGGCCAGGCAGTGCTCCAGGTGATGGTCAGGACAAAGCTTCACACAATCCACAGTGACTGCTGTACCAAAGCTGACACCCGAGGGAACAGGAACACACTATGCCCTGCCAGGCAGTAGGAGGATGACCTTGGCTGGGCCAAGGAGGCTGCAAGGAGGAAGCTGCCAGGCAGTAGGAGGAGGAACCTTGAGCCAAGGCAGTTCTTATTCTCTGTACTCCAGGATATGGGGCTCTTAGGAAAGGAACGAGAAAGAGGGCATATGCTCAGATGGGCTTGAGTGATAGTGACATGGGACAGACACAATGTCCTATCTGCCTTCTAAAGGAGACGAAGACTCACTTTACAAATCTGAGAAGGGAAGGGGTATGACTGAGGGCCAAGTGTTAGAGACAATACAACTGAGGCTGAGAGGGCCACTATGGGAGACACCAACAGTATCTGGCTCTGAGATCTCTGTTTCAAAGGCCATGTGCTTCTGCATATAGCTGGCTTCCTCCCAGAAAACAGAACAAATGCTAGGAGAAAGCACAGAAGGTCTTCGTGGGCAGGAAGACAATCAGAGAACCAGGTTTCTTCCCATGTCTACCACCCCCTCCATCCACTGAACTGTGCTCAAGAACACAGTGTATACAGTCTGGGGACAGTGCCACTATTGCTACATCTAGCAGAGAACAGGCACAGCACACACTAGTGGAGCCAAGTTGCCTCACTAAGTGCTGGGTTGGCTTCAGCAGGAGACTGATGTGAGAGAAATTGGAAGGGAGAGACAGCAGCAGGAATGCTTGGGTCTGTTGAACACACATACCTCCATGATTTCTTTCCCCCATTTTCCTTCTCCAGGAATCCTGGCTAGAGGAGTAGGCTCCAATGGTCTGACAGCCCTACGATCCATCTACATTCCTGGAAGGTCTCCTTAACTATCCAGCCTGCAGCGAAGGAGTGATAACATAAATTGATGGCCGGGGACTTGAACAAAGGCCCAAAAGGCAAAAGTCTTGGTGGAGGTTCTCAGGCTTGGACAACTCACCGGGACTCATCAGTGACTTAGCTGAAGCATAAAGGAACAGTGCCAACAAGTTACTAGAAGGTAAGAGTATGAGGACCAACAGATATACAATTACAAAAATCAGTCCCCAGTCTTGACTGAGTCCAGTTAGAGTGCCACTCATGGAATGGACACTGGGTCCTGATCCTAGGCCCAAGCTGAGCACTTCATAGCTGTATGTGGAGAAGGACATGCAGGGAGCTTATGTCGATGGCCAGTGGAGTCAGCTGAGGAATCAGCAGGCATCAGTTCCCCAGGGGGGATCGGGTGTGTGTGCCACTGTTAACAGAGAGCCTCTGGATGAGGGGGATGGTGCCTACAAGGTAGCAGCAGTGAGAGGAGAGGGAACTCCAGTAAGTTGTGTGCCTCCCCTGAGGGCTGGGGGAAACGAAGGCAGGCGGATATGAATGCTCCTGTCACCTAACTGGAGGGCAGCAGCATCTTTGAGTGGTAGAGCTCCAGACAGGGAATGAGGATACTTGTGAGCCCACCCAAGCCGTCCCTATTGATGCTCTTTGCTAACTTCCAGGCCAAGCAGATAGGAGATGAAAGGTGTAAGGATGGCCCTGGTATCTCAACTTGTTACAGGCAGGTAGGGAGAGCTCCAAGTGGGCACCTAGAACAACCCACCTCTTTGTTTGGAAGAGTTCATCTACACTAAGGGAGCCAGACAATGTCAGCTCTTAGAAGGTGTAACCCTCACATAGCCTGGAGATAAGATTTCTCACTATGGTTTACAGATTACACCTGGGACACTTGTCTATAAATCTCCTTTTGGTGATGTCCACCTTGTTCTCCTGAGGACTAGATGTCAGGGCCAGAGACCAGGCTCACCTGCCTCCATCCCAGCAGGCCTTTGGGATTGTGGCCCAGGAGCTGGCCCTGGGTAAGCAGCACTCACTGACAGCACCCAGCACTGAGGGGCTTCTTCACTGATACTTTGCTACCCACTTGCCATGCCATACTCCCTAGAGAAACAGCATGTTCACATCACAGAGCTGCATCAGATGGCTGGCTCCTCCCACGTCAGAAGCAGATGCAGCCTCAGCCAAGCTTTCCCCACAGCTTAGGAATGGGGAGGTGACACAGCCCAGGAAAATAATCCAACAGCAATAATGCTAAGCAGTCACCTCTCTACTGATTAGAAAGGGAGGAAAAAGATTGGACTGTAATAACATTTAATCCCCAGAAGCTAATCTAAATGTAACACTCAAAAGAAAACAAAAGTGGCACAAAAGAGATGCGCCCAGCCCCTGCCTTCAGGGAAACTGGCTTTATTCCCCAAGTGAGCCCATTAATAGAGCTGGGAATGAAATGCCATTTCTCTCTTTGTAAGGGGAGGGGATTACCAAACTGTTGTCTCTAAGCTCAGTTTTAAGTCCGGGATCTCTGAACATCAAGAAAGCCTGGGGCTGAGGCAGTCCTTCCCATAAGCCTATGGCCAGTGCTACCAAACCCACCCAGTGGGTGTTGGCTGGATAAACATAGGCTCTAGGCCCTTGGAACACACAGACTGTGAAGACTATGTCACTCCATGGACCTCGAACTTGTTCCTCTCTTCAACACAGGGGGTAATAGTGCACAAACAGGCCCGAACTTGGTCAGGTGTCCCTGTTCTCCAGAGCTCGATGGCGCCTACCCACCTTCCACCTGCATCAGGGCTGCACAACACCCATTCTGACTTTAACTGTGCAGCCCTGGTTTCTGTCTGCCACACTGTCCTGCTTTGTTTCTTTCATGGCACTTTGTATTATTCAGTCCCAGATCTCCAAGTAGTATAGTCCTGCCCACCCTTCTCCATATTGTTCAATATATATGTGTATGTGTTCACACTTACATACATACATACATACACACACATTCTTCCATACATTTTGTATTTCTGTCTCATTCATTGCTGACTGCCTGTTTCACTGCCTGGGAATAGGAGGCTGGGGTCTTGTTATTCTCTGCCCCTGGAACACTGCAGCCTATGGCTGCAGAATGGGTGAGTCATTCCAGCTGGCAGCACCGAGCCTTGTCTCTGCTCTTGACACTGTCACTTCGTCCTCCCCAAGGCTGCCAGTTATCTTTCTAAAGCACAAACCCAATCCTATCAATTCCCCACTTAAAAGCTTTTTTTTTTTTTTTTTAAATGATTTGCTGCAGCCTGCAGAACAAGTTCCAAATGGCTCTGCTGGTCTTGTGTCTAGAACCAGACTCAACTCCCAGTTTTGTATGGTGAATTACCTTGGCCACCCCAGGCCAGCCGTTCTGACATCTCACCAGAACCTTCCTGTAGGTTCCTCTCACCCTGGCCCTGGATCACATAGCTGCCTGCTCTATGTCTCTGGGCTGCCTGATGAACTCAGTGTACTCAGATGTTCCAGGGCTTGATTCATGCCACTGCCCAACAGTTCAGGCCTAGATTGGTGTGTTATGGTGTCTGTTCCAGGAAAGCTTCACCATAGTCCACGGCTCCCGTCCCTCCTAAGAGGGACTCTGTATCTCCAAGAGTCCCTGAGTGCTTGGAATGTTTGGGGCTACAAAGATGACATGAACACAGCTCCTCCCAGAAAGAAGGCTGCAGTCTGCAGATTGTGGTGACTAGGCATGGGTGAAAAGCCACACTAAGAGGCAGTGGAGGTGTCCCACATCAGGTTCTATGGGCACTGTGCAGATAGGGCTCTATAGTATCCTTAGCTGAGGAAGGAGGCCTGTACCAGGTCGGAGGTCATATCACTCAATCTTATAGTTAGGGAGAAAGAGTAATGAAAACAGTAAGAGGAGGAACAAACACACTGGGGCCCAGCTTCCTTCTGTCAATGGTAGGTCCGGGTGCCAGAACACAGGCCATGGGTTAGTCCCAGGTAGGACCCATGCAGTACTCCTGGGAGATATATGTTGATGGTTCACCAGAGGAGGAGAGACAGATGACAACACAAGCTACACTCTGAGTACATACCACACTACTACTTCTCTTTAAACACTGCTGGTAGAAAACAAAAGCTGGACATTACAAAGGCTCACTGGAAATCAAGAAGTTCTTTCCTAGACCTTGCTTGGGTTTTCATAACTGCAGTTCAGCTATGGCCTCGGTACTTCTCAGATAAGGTTTGCTTCCCTGAGGAGTGCCAGTGGGCCTGCTGCCAGCTTCTTCTCAGGCCACAGACTATACCTGACTTTCCTGTTAGGCACACAGTCCTTCCCTGTGGTACCTCTCAGCGTCTTCACCCAGTGCCTGCAAGACCCAGGTCCTAACCATGAGCTCAGCTCTTGGCTGGGATTTAGTTAGGATTTGGTTAGGACTCATCACTTAGGCTGAGAGGACAGAACAGGGAACACAAAACTGCTGGCAAGTCCTACATTTCCTTTGCCCCATTCGTCCCATTTGTCTCTGGCCCTGAATTCTTAGGAGCTGGCTTTGGGTCCTGAGGTCCTCAGAGCATTGGGAAGTTTCTTTGCACCCCACACCTGCCTGAATTCCAATCAGCTTGTCTGTGTCTCAGTGGCTATCTTTTTTTCTGTTAAAAAATACAGATAGGGTCTAGGTCAAATGGAGAGCAGGACTAGCCTCTGTCATAGCCATTGCTGCTCAGCAAGAGGACAGTAGCCCTTAATCTCTACTCCCCTACCCCACAATTCCTTTGGTAATCTTAATTTTCATTATGCAAGCTCCCTGCAAATACACATTGTTTAAAAGTGAGCAACGCTACAGTCTAATTTGGCCCTGTCAAAAAACTCTCAGCGCCTCTGAAGTCAGTACTGCTTTCTACCTGGAAGGTAGCTTTCCCCTCCCTCTCTATTTCATTGACCCACACCCAAAAGAGGAGAGAATCAGGTGCCATGTGGTGGTTGGGCATATAAATACAGTATCTAGTGCATCTCTTCTGCACCTGCCTGCCCCACTGAGGCTCACCTTCTGTGGCATCTGCTATGCCAGAATCAATAGTTGTGGACCCTTCTATCAGCTGCTGTGACTGCTCTGGCATTTTAGACCTGTAACTACTGCAGTGCTTCATCCACAGCTGCCTGTGCCCAGAGTACCTCTAGGGCAGGGCTCTTCAAGGATACCTGTCAGGTATCAGCCTCCCTTCCCGGCCCTTATGGCTCAAGATTCAGTTGTGACCACACTCTTTGTATCAAAGACAGACGTGTGCTTGCTAATATGTAATATGTTAGGAACACTGGCTGTTCTTCCACAGGACCTTAGTTCAATTCTCAGCACCCACACGTAGCTCACAACTGTCTGTACCTCCATCTCCAGGGGACACACATACAGAAAAAAAACCCCCACAAATTCACATAAAAATAAGTAAATTTAAAAACAACAAACTTGTAAGGCTACAGGTGACTAGCAAGAGGACAGAAAGACTATTTTAGCTAACATGTAAGCTAGCACTAAGTGCATACCGTGTGTCACGTACTTTGCTAGAGGCTTAGCAAGCACATCCCAGTGCTGTCTAAACAACCTGCACAAGTATGTCTCATAGCTCTGCTATCTGATACAGGTCATACTTTAAGCAGCACAGCTGTGATCTATAAAAGCACCTGACTGACCTCAACATCCTTCCCCGGGGGAGACCCTGCTTCCGGTTGCAGATTCTTCCACAGAGCATCGTGTTTTTACTCCCACCCTACCTGTGTTCCTGGCACACTTCTACCATGCCATGTTGTGGCCTGGGTGGTGGGGATAAAGACTGTGATACTGAATGAACTCTGGATGGCAGGACAGCAAACAGAAAAGTGCTTAAGCAAGCATGGTCTAGCTAGAAAGGGGATATAAGGACACAGAGGGCAGGAGATATAAGGACACATAACCCAAAAGTGTCTGTTCTAAAAGCGGGAGCCAAACATGGTCTCACACTTGGAATTCCATCAGCAGAATCTATCTGACCCAGGGGTGGCAAACAGGTTTGGCGCAAATGCTTATCCAACTGCTGCTATTAGGGACAGGAGGGTAATGCTGAAAGTAGCCTGGGGACTACATCCAGGTTCAGTGAGAGG
The DNA here is from genome assembly GCF_907164565.1 of Psammomys obesus. Taxonomy (NCBI): domain Eukaryota; kingdom Metazoa; phylum Chordata; class Mammalia; order Rodentia; family Muridae; genus Psammomys; species Psammomys obesus. Next base: position 1,972,433 of record NW_026593895.1, read on the forward strand.
TACTTGTAGTATGTACCCCATTGCTGACTGGATCAAGTGAGCATCCACACACACCATGCTTTAGAGACTAATTCCTTTTTGTGGCTCTTTCTTTCCCCAAGAGGCATCACTTTACAGTGGCACAGGAGTAATGTCCTGCCAAGAGCCCTGCAGCTTAGAAAAGCTCAAGCACAAACCCATGTATATCTTCCCTTCTTCTCTTCTCTCTCCTCTTTTTCTCTTCTTTCTCTTCTTCTCCCTTCCTTCCTCCCTCCCCTCCCCTATCAAAGAGAGCACTGAGGCATCAAGCCAGTCTGTGTATTAGTGAGCAATTTGTTCCTACCTTGTAGGGAAAGTCAAGCAGATAATCATGAAGAATTGCCTCAATGGTCATCCTATGGTTTCTCCCAGTGGTGCTCCTGGGAGGAATGTGGATCACCAAAGTGAGTCTCTGTAAGAATCTGCACAGGAAAACTCCAGGTTTGTCTCAGTTTCCGTATTAGGACACTGTATTTGAGAGTCCAACTGGCCTGCCATGACTGCCTTGTCTGTCCGCATGGCTTCTGCCTTATGATGGAAGAAGATGGCAGACAGGATATCACAAAGCTCCTATGTCATGGCGTCCACCCATTGGATGTATTGATCCACCTGATGGATCCTTGGTTTGTTAACATCTTAGAGGAGCTTTTAGCTAAGGTTACTAAATAGGGAATTGAACCACTGGCACCCACTGAGTTCAGATAGAGCTGAATGCTACCTGGATTATGGATGCTGAATGAATGCTACTTTATTTTGTGTTCAGATCAATGTATACCATCTTAATAAATTACCTGTCATCAGCTCACTAAGCAGATACAAACTGAGGGACTCCAGTGGGTCACCCTCTGCAGTCTGTAGAGCAACTCTTATCTTCCAGGGAGGGTGGCAGCTCAAAGCAGCAAGTTTAATCAAAAAGCCTTGGATCAAAGTCCTGGGAGCACAATGATTCAGTTGCAGGAAACAGTTAATAACTCTTCCTTCTGGCTTGATTGTTCTAGGCTCTCTAAAGCTGGCTCTTTGTGGTTCAGGAAGACAGTACAAGTTTCCTGACGATGAGAAGCCAAGGCAGGCTGTGAATGAATCCCACGGGAAGAGGACTGAAGGTTGTCATAAAAAATAGATGTGACACAATAAATGCAGGATGTTCCCTGGGGTCTTAATCTCTTCCTTTAAAAGAACCAGAACAATCCTGCCCACAGTGCTTGGGTGAGGTGGAACGACATATACACTTTGGATGTTCAAATCTACACCAACAACTCAATTCTTCCAAAACAAGAGTCCCCAAACTGTGAGTGTCAGCCTCTTGACTAGGGTCTCCCACTGTCCCAGAGGTCGGCACCATCAGGACCTTGACTCAGGCTTCTGGAGATAATGGGAAATTTCTATTACCATCCCCCTGTGCTGCTGGAGCAGCTCTGCCAAGTTTGCTTTAAGACTTCCTGTTATTTGTACTTGCAAGGCCTTTCTCTGCTGGCTGAGTCCAGTCACTCCTCAGAGGCAACAGCTCTGCCTCAGTGGCAGTGGGGCAGCAGAGGAAGCCCTGTATTCCCTTGTCATAAAAGCCAGTCCTTGCAGCTGTCTAAGTACCAAGAAAACCAGGATGAACAGATCAGGAGCTGAGATGGGAGCCATGCAGAGGTGGATGTGCATTCCAGGGCCAGCATTTTTATCAGCTCATGGCTTTAGTGAAGGTCTGGAGGTCAGCAGGGTGATCTCATGGGGATGCAGAGAAACAGTATTCCTTGGGAGGCTGCCACATGGTTAACCCAAGGACCAGGAGGCTAGGTGGGGACCTAGAAACTCAGTTTTTTTCTTCTTCTTCTAAAACACATATTCCTGAGCTACTTAAAGTAAGAGGTTAAGAAGATCATGGAAAGGCCTCAGAAAGGCAAAGGGTATTTCCAGAAGGTTCCCACGATGGAGGAAACTGAAATCATGTTTCAGAGTCTTAAGAAGGAAACATTCTGGAGAGTTACACCCTGGGATAGGGTGACTCAGCTTACTGTCAGAAAGCCTATTCGGACTTGATCCAGCTGGGTCCTTGAGAATAAGAAGACCTGCTTAATCATCCTAGTGGCCACGAGGACATCTCTGAAAAGAAAACATCACTGAAGTTGCACAGTGTCTGGCATGCATCTGAGACCACCAGTTACCAAAAGAAAGTGTCTACAATGGACAAGGTTGGTGATCCAGACCACTGAAGGAGAAAGTGAACGGTTTCTCCTCAATGCAAGTAAGGAGGGTATCAATAATTGAGAAATTGTGGAAACTGAGATTCACAGCCAAGTAAGCAGGCCAACTTGCCCCTTACTGAGACAGGACCAGTGAGCCAAAGTTCAATTGGAATGTCAGGCTACAGCAATGAGATTTTACAAGAGGGTGAATGCAGAAAAAAGAGGAAGAGACACATGCAGTGGTAATCTACATCTGGAAGCCGAGAAGGGGAAGACAGCAGAGATGGATATTTGACTAGAGGATGCCTGCAAATTCCTAAGACTGATTAAGGGTTTTAAAATCTAAGGTGAATCCCTGAAAAAGGAAAAGGAAGAAAATCTATGCTTAAATATGTCGCATTAAATGTGCTAGAAGTCAACGGCAAAGAGAAATCTTAAAAACATCTCAGTGTGATGGTGGCAGCATCAATATTAAGAGAAAAATACATCAACATAGAAATCTCTTCCGATCTGAAAATAACTGTTGATTCCTTCCCAAGACATCCCAGACACTACATATAAAAGCTTTTTTTTTTTTTTTCAATTAGGAAAGTTACACTAAGAGAAATACTACAGGAAAAATTTGAGAATATTTTTGGGGGTGTGTCTCATTATGCAGCCCAGACTGTCCTCAAATTCATGCCCCACCCACCTGCTTCAGCCTTCCATGTGCTGGGGTTACAGGCCTAATGGGCCTATAACCATTAGTTCTTTAGTTGGAAGGGAAGTGATCAAAAAGGAACAATAAATGCGTAAGACTAGTGAGTAGCAATAGCAGTGACCAAACAAGTTTACACAGTAGATGAGTATGGGACAGTCAACTGCAGAATTCTCTTTGAACTGCACACAAAGGCTATTCCTCTCCTTTCTCTGACTAGCTATCGGCTGTTACATCCTTTCTTACCATTCCACATTCCCTCCACCCTCAGGTCTTGGTTTTTTACCTGGAAGGTTGATTTACGCCTCATTCCTGAAGGGTCTGGGCCATTTATCATCCTTTGTGGATTGGTTTGTTGTTTCCTACTAACCTTAATCATAAGGTACAGAAACACCAAGAGTACTGTAAAGGCTTTCCTGTTCTCTAGGCACATTTCCCATACCTTCATTGAGGAGACAGTTCAATTTCTTCTTTAGTGGTGTGGATCACTCATCCCTGCTAACAGTAAAGTTATGAAGGAAAGCAGGAACCCAAAGTGGCCAGGGAAATCTTAGCTTCCAATTCAATGGGATGACTTTACCTTCTGCCAGAAACACTCCCTGCTCTGGAATCAAGAATTCTTCCTCAGAACAACACAAGATTGCAGGAACAAAAGACAGAGAGATGAATGCTGGTGCTCAATTTGTTCCTCTACCCCCCCCCCACCTTTTTTTTTCTCCAGTTCAGGATCCTATCCATGTTAAGGGTGCTGCCCACATTCAGGGCAAGTCTTCATCTTCAAACTCACTCAAAGGCACATACAAAGGTGTCTCCTAGGTGACTCCAATCCAGTTAAGCTGACAGTGAAGGGTAACCATGGAAGGCTACCAAAACAGACCACATACTGGATTATAAAACAAGCTTCCAAACAATTTCAGTTTCCTGTTAGCAAGTCACTAATTAGCAAATTAAACTAGAGAGCAATCATACCAAAAGTAGAAAAATCCTCCAATGTTTGGAAAATCATCAATACATTTCTTCAAGAGAAGAAATCAGAATTAAAAATAGAAAAAATTTGAATTGAATTGTAATAAAAATACATCAACGCAGAACTTAAAATGTTGAAGCAAAGCTATATGCTCAGGAGAGAATTTACAGGCATGACTGCAGATAAAAGAAAGGAAATAAAGCTGGGCGTGGCAAACCTAGCCACTGTGAGCTGTGCTGAAGAAATGTGCTCTTAGCAACATCATGTGAACAGTAGCAGGGCAGCTTATTATTTATCACTTAAATCAGCTGAATCACGCGATGCAAACCTAGATGGCATGTGTCAATCACTTGGTGTGGCCTCTTGATACAATTGAGACACAGTACCCATAAGATGGCAAAAGCTATTGTCCATGTCACACAATAGACTACCTATCGATTTTTCCTTGGTAAAATGGAATGAGCACACACTGAGATAGCAACCAACAGAAATCTGGTACCCAGAGCACTAAACCAGCACCACCACTTACGTTCACCAAGCATGGTGTGCTCTGCACAACTGCCTGTGCTGCTGCCTCGCATGACTGGCTGCTGGAGGTCTGTGGGAACAGATGTGCGATGCTGTGGAAGTGTTTGGCTCCACTGCGCTCTTCTGGGCCATTGCCCATGTGGTCCACCATTGGTTGAGGTGTTGCTAAACAGCACATGGATGCACTTTGCATTCTTACAATAAAACTAAAACAGCCCATGTGATGTCAACCCAGACCCTGCTTACTTCTAGGAACTTCATCTATGTCTCTCTTTCTGCTCATTACTCTGGCCATACTGGTCAACTTTCAGTTCCTTAAGAGAACTACATAACTTCTTGTCCAGGGCTTTTGTACATCCTGAAACTAGCTTCCCCTCCCTTCCTCTGGCAGCTCCTCATCTCATAGGAGTCAGTTCAAATGTCATTTCCTCTGCAAAGTCCAGCCTAAGTCAGGTTCTTTGGCTAGGCACTTCTAACTCATGCTCCATCTTCCATAGCACTATTAGAACACAGAGAACATTTGTCTGGGTAATTGCTTTCTCTGCAATTCGGTTGAAGATACTGTTTTTCCTATCTCAAATGTCAGTAGGCTCTTCCTGGCAGAGACGCAAGCTGCCCCATTCCTAGCTAGAACCACAGTTCTAGCATGCTATCTGGAATAGGAGCCATGCCACATGTGGTAAATGAACGAATGAAAATATGGACAGAGTTTACCATCTAAGCAATCATTTGGTTTACTCAGAGCTGTTAGCGATGCTCCACTGTCTTGGAAGGAAACTCCCACCACTTCTGCCACCAGCAGCTGGCATTCATTCCTGTGACATTTACAATGCAATTTGCAATCATTTGCTAATCCGAAAAATCTCACAAACATTTTTTTCCTTTGATATTTAAGGAAAATACTTTCTAACTTTGCACTGTTTACTACATGAGAGAAAAGACAGTATTCTGGAAACTCTATCAAATCTTTCTCCACCAAGCAAGTGCTGTAAATTGAGTCAATGGCTGCCATTATTAACATCTCTTAGTACGCTGAAGCCGAGACTCACAGATGGTTCACAAACAATATCTACTTGAACAGAGTCCCAAGGGTGGGCGGCTCTTGTGTAGTGAGGTCCATAGCCCCTGTTTCATGGACAGTGCCTTCTCACTGTGTCTTCTCAGGATGGGAGGGACAAGGCAGCTCCCTGGCATCCCTTTCACATGATCCCTCTGCCAAGGATTTAACACTAACAATCAGATAACCTCTCAGAGATCCAGCTGGGTTTCTGAAGAATGCTGACTCAGCGTATAGCCAAAAGTCATGCTGCTACCACCATCAGCAGCTGACAACACCACATGCCTCCCTTCTATATGGAAACTTGCTGAGCTATCATAAAGAGTATTACAAAGTGTGTCCTATTTGGAGGTGAGGAAATGGAGACTTCACTGACTGGAACAACTTGCCAGCAAGTACAGGGCTGAGGTTCTGAGCCAGTCTGCCAAGGCCTGGTAGCCTGCTGTCCCAACCACCTACCCGAGGTTCAGAAAGGTCTTAGAAAGACAGCAGAGGGGATACAGAGATGTTTGGCAGTTAAGAACATGTCATGCTCTTAAGGAGAACCTGAGTTTGGTTCCTGGTATCCATGTAAGGTGACTAACAGTTGTCTGTCGCACACACACACACATACATACACACTTAAATATAATAAAATAGATGTGAAAAAAAAAGACAGCAGAGACACAGGCGTAAGGGAAGGACAGAGCTCTAAAGCAGTCTGAGTTAAGCTTTAACCCCAGCCCCACCACACATCGACCGTGTAGTTCGGATCAACTGAACAGAGGGAAAAGGAACAGTCTGCTTAGCTTGTGGATTCAGAAGCTTTAGCACATGGTCACTTGATACTGATGCTTTGGGCCTGTGACAACACAGCACTTGATGCAGGAAACTTGTGGTAGAGGCCTGCTCACCTCACAGAGGTTGGGAAGCAAGCAGTGAGATGAGGGCCAATATCCCCTTCAAGGTTGTGCCTGTAATTGTCTAACTGCCCTTTTTTCTAGGTTGTATCTTCTAAAGGTTCTACCATCTCACAACAACACTATGTCTGGGGATCACATCTTTAATTCCTGTGACCCAAAGTAGGTGGGGCATGTAACATACAAACTATACCACCAGCTATGATCTCAGACAAAGTAAGAATCCTTGCCACTTTTTTCAGCTCCTTCCCTGAGTGTACACTGACAGGAGCAATAGCACACTAGAGAA
>NW_026593895.1:1979071-2013635 GCF_907164565.1 Psammomys obesus
TGGGCAAAGTACTGCTGTTCAATATAGGTTCAGCAAGCAGCAATGGTTGTCCAGGAGTGCTACAAACCACTGTCTTTTACCACGTTTTTAAGAGTGAAGCAGAGTCACTCTCCTGCAGGTGGAAAATGACCTCATATGGTCAGGGGCTGCTGCGCTGCTGCAGTGACTGTCACTTGGCTCTCTGTCCTCCTCCCTGGTCTGACATGAGGCTGTCATAATCTGGGGTAAAGCTAATGTGCGTGCAGGTAGAGTCTTTCTGAAACAGGTCCTGCTGTTCCTCCATGAAGGCAAGGACACCTACAGGCAGATGACACACACCTAAATGTCCTCTGTCATTCAGGAGACATAATGCTAGCACCTGTGGAGGTGGAGGGGAAGAGGCTGTGTACCCAAACCTTTGGTCAGCTCCTTCTGCCTGATGGGAAAGCTCCATCCTCTTACGTTTCCATATTCTCGTTGTCACTCTAGGCCTTAAAGTTTCAAGACTGTTGTTTTCTGTTCCTTCCTTGGTGCCAGCATTCCCCTAGCTACAAGTGTTTCACATGTAGGACAAAAGCCCAACACTGTTCCTTATGCCATTCCACCATACCCTCGGGTCTGTTCTAACTGTACATCAGTTCTGCCCTGTTCTTCTGGCTCTTCGCACGGTTCACAGTTATCCACAGCATTTTCACATGTACTTTGTCACCTCATAGCTATGCAACCGCCTAGCCCCCGACACCTTCTTCTCATGCTGCCAGATCCGACCATTTTGTACCACTATGGGCTTTTCTGGTGACTCATCCGACTTGCTGGGAGAGAGACTGCCAAGGGAGCAGAAGGGGTTGGTGGGAGTTCACTGGAGAATTCCACTCTCCTGGCACAGACAGCATCTTCACACTTAAGTGAGGCTTCCCTTTCCGAGGGACTCACACCCCAAATGATTCATGAACAAGCCCATACCTCCCTCCTTCGGACATCCTGGTTCAGTGTTCACGGTCAGCACAGGAGCGTGGCAGATGGGGCAATGTACTGGCCCATGAGCCTTTGGCCTCTCTGAGCCTTTTTCATTTGAGAGCACAGCATGGACTATCCTGAGCATGAGTGGCCTAGGACAGCATTGTGTGCTCAGCAGGAGCAGAAGGCTCCCACAGGGGACACACTGTGACTCCCACCTCCATTTACCACCCCTCACAAAGAAGAGGGCCAGGGCTTATCCTCCAGATCACTTGGAGCCTGTTCATTGCCCCTCATCTAGCTAGATAACAAAGCAGCTGCTGCCCCACAGAAAGGCAGTGGCTGAAGCCCACTGCAACATGCCAGGGAGCTGAAAAGAGCTGTGTGCTAATCTGGGCAATTACTGATGGCCAATGGCTACCTTCAGCCCAACTGAGAGGGCTGATGAACAGATGGCTGTCTTGTTATTAGAGAAATTTGCCAACAGGCAGGTGGCAGCAGGTGTCAAGCCACACAAAGGGGTTTCCACAAATGCAGGCAAGTTTACCAAGAACAATAAGCAGATTCTTACTTTATTGTGCTCTCTGCTTTTGAAGCCGCCTCATGGAATTGCTGGCAAGACAGTTTATACAGCTCGGCATTCTACAAAAAGAAAACACAGAACTGGTTACCAAAGATTGCCATCACCTTCTGGAAGCTTGTGGGGCACAATCACACCAGAACTGGACAGATGCTAATATCTTAACTGGTATCAGCATAGCTTAGGTCCTAGCTCCCATGGCATGCTGACCACTGTGATGGAATCCAAGAAAAATGACTGCTGAAGGCAAACCATGATATCATTTAGTTCAGGAGGTGGCAAGCTGCAGGCCACAGGCCAAATCTGCTGGTCACCTTGTTTATAAATGACGTTTCACTGGCACATGGCCATACACACCCATGTCTTTGGTTGCTAGTATGCTACAAAATCAGTGGAATGGCTGTGGTGGAGCCAGCATGGTCTACAAAGCCTGAAGCATTTATTGTAAAGAAAGACGTGCTGAAACTTGATCTACTCCAATCCCCACTGAACAAGTAGACCACACTGCCTAAAGAGGTCGAGTTGCATAGCAAGGAGCAGTGCCAGGGCTATCCAGTGTCTTGACTCCTAAACTGGGGTATGCTCTGTTGCTTCTCATGATGTACTCTGGGAGGTTCTGAAGGCAGTTACCTTGTCCTTCCTGAAGTTATGCAGGCTGCCAGGAAAAACCGAGGAGCAGGAACAAAAAAACAAGCTAGCTGTGTTTGATCCTGGTGCCACATTGTGCTGATCAGTAAGTTGCATAACTTGTGAGTCACTTCTGGCCACACAGGCCTAGCCTAGCACTTTCCTTTTTCTCTAAAGCTCCAATATCTTCACTTGCTCCCACAGAAGACTGATACTGACATCCTTCCAGCCTCAGGACATAGCACTCCAGGTGTGATTTCTCAGACCCATACATGATTGGTCAGATATAAAGGGGACAGAGGAAGACCAAACCTGGAGGCTGAGTCAGGTAGGTCAAGTGGGTCAAGAAGTGTAGGGTAAATATGTCAGCTGTCTTGAGCGGGTTATGAAGCCTTTGTGCAGTGTGTATAGCTGGCTATATTCACTCCTGAAAAGGAGCTCTCCCTGTTTCATGGATGTGCAAACAGCTTCAGGGTCATCAGTCAGTCCTTGCAACAAGCTGTGGTGACCGTGAAAGGACTGTCAAGTCTCAGGGCTGTGCTTCCTTGCATGTCTGTTAGGCTCAGCCTGGCTCCTTCTACCTGCTGAAGAAAAGCAGCAAGCCAGTCTCTGGGTGGACAGGGAACGAGAGGTCTGAATCAGGGTTGCCAGGACAGTATGTCATGTGGTATGAAGCCCAGCTAGGTCTATAGGGAAAGAACCAAAGCAGAGGACTTCCTCTAGGGGACCAGAGGTATGAATGTAAGTGTAGGTTAGAACCAAGCTCCAACTTTACATACTCAAAGAGATTCCCACTGTCTCAGGAAGGGTTGACTGGGAGGTTAGCATGGAAAGGAAACTTGCAGGATTGCTTAGGAACACAAAGTCACTGTCAGGGAGGACCAGTGCCTACTGGGGGAAGTTTTACCTACCTATTTCTCCCAGGTTCCTCTCTTCACAGCAAGGGATCCTTCTCTAAGGCATGCCAACAACTCCAGCACACAAGAGGCAGGAAATAAACACAACTCTTCCTCATGGAAGACTAATACTGCACTCAGGGAGGCTTTCTGCTTCTCTTCTAGGTCCTTGGACTCACATCAAGAGAGTCAGTTTAGCTTCGGAATGGTGTGGTATTCCCTGAGATGGTTGTCCTGGCTGAGGATAAGGGCAGGGGCAACACAATCAGCACCTCCCTATTCCTCCAGCCGATGTTCTTTTATGACCTCCTTGGGATCACTGGGACTCTGATGGAGCCTCCTGAGGATGTGGCCTGGCCCATGGGCCCACAGTGTGACAGCACATTGGTGTGTGCTGGCTGTAGTCTGTAGGTAAACCACATACTTCCTCCAAGCTTTGTTTTTTTAACTTCAGAGTGACAGAAAACCAGGCACACACATCTCCCTCAAACCATATAACAGTGTAGTTTCTGAAGCCAAAAAGAACCTCTGGTTCCTTCTTGGAACCTGGTCTTTCTTCCCCATAAGAAATCCACCTGGCTTATCTATCTCCAAGTTTCTTTTTTCCTATATATGTTCACAGGGTCAGATCACAGGTTTCCAGGCCCAGTTACCTGCTGAGCCTCTCTCAAAGAGAGGACCCAGGCTGAGATGGGGCCCATGTATTGTGGGCAGGCAGAAGAAGCCTAGAGCCTCTGTATGGTAGCAACATGAATCTGTTCCAGGGACATGGAGCCAATCATGTGGTCAGTACAGTTTGTCATAGAAAGTGTCCACAGGCCAAGAAGTGGTTATGGCCACCCCACTGTAGCTTCCTTAATTTTTCTCATGATGACTCAGTGAAAATCCCCTGCTGGTCCCATCCTGTCTGTGCAGATGTATGGCATTGGGCTTTGTAATAACCACTGGCCCAGAAGCACAGGAAGGTCTCCAGGCCATAGCAGAGGTGTATCACATCACTACATTTGTTCATGAGTCCCTGGTTCTTCAGCCTTCCTCACTGAGGACAAGGACCCTGAAGACTACAACTTGTCATAATTGTGGGCTTCTTGAGAACCACTAGGTATAGGGGTGGGGTCCAAGGCAAGTGGAGCCTGCTGGCCATGTGGGCTGCTCAGACAACACAATGTCACAATTACAAATGGGCATGATGCCAGTAGTTAGATGCTCTGAGAGCAGCATGCAAACTTGATCAGACTGTCTTCTTAGGAGTGATACCTGAACTGAACCAAACCAAGACATCTCTCTTGCTCCTTCTCTCACCACTTCTGGTGGTTCTGACAATGAAGCCATGGCCTACTTCATAGTAGATTAGCACTGCAACTTTAAGGCACAATTTTTGTCACACCAATATTTTTCAAAAATGAAAGCAGCAGGGGCCAGAGTGAGTGGTGAGCTTGCTGAGGCCCCATTCCATCTTCTTTACACCTCTGGGTGAGGTCATGGTACACTTGTGAAAACCCTGTTGGCAAACAGTTTGTGGGCAGGTGCTTTCATCAGAGAGTATTCTGTGAGGTACATTGTGGGTGAGCACTCTGTGAAGGAGCATATTGAGCGATCACGCTCTGTGAAGGAGTACTTTGTGAGTGAGCATAGTGTGGGTGAGGGCTCTGTGAGTAAGCACTCAGTACCTCAGGTCAAGCAGCTCCCACCATGTCCTGTAGGCCCAATACATTCTCCTATAATTGTAAACAGTGCTAAGGAGAACAAGCGCCTACCTGCAGCTCTGTGTGTGAATGAGCATCTCTACATAGAACCTTCTAGAAGTCAGGGTCTTGAGTCAAAGAACATATTCATTTCTAACAAACTATAAAGGGTGAGCAGATATGAGCCAAACAAGGAGGAAGCCTCACGAAGAGATAAAAGAATACTGGGGTATCCAAAGGGCAATGTGGGTCCATGAGTGAAGCAGGGACTGTCAAAGAGTGGGATGCAGAGCAGGGCAGGGCCAAGTAGACCTCAACTTCAGGCTCAGAGCCTGGCTTCCAGTGAGGGTTGAATAAACGCCTGGCTGTGCTTGCTTGCTTGGTGTTTTTGAAACCAGGTTTTACTCTGTAGCCCAGTCTAACCTGGAACTCATTATGTAGACAAGGCTGGATCTAAAGCCACAATACTCTTCCTATCTCAACCTCCTGAGGACTGAAATTACAGGCCTGAGCCACTATGTCTGGCCAGGCCCTTGCTTTTTAAGTGAGGATAGCAGAGTAGTCCTATTTTTAGAAGGACAGTGGCAAATGTGGACAATGGAGTCCTGTCTTCCCAGAAAGGCCATTAGCACTGAAAGGTCCTAGACCACCGAGGCCTAGGGCCTGGGTGCTGCAGTTACCATAGAAGCTCATGGGCTTTCTGGATGTTCTCTGATGGGCCTACACTGTTTGCACATCATGAGCTGTTAGTTTTGGAGATTTGTCTTCCCATAGATTCCTCAGGTTCCCACTTCTGGAATGCCTTCCTCACTCTACACAGCTGCCCCTCCTCCTCTGCCTGCAGCTGCTTCTTGAGCACATCTGAAGGCAGAAGACCTGATCTTCATTAATTAAATCTGCCATTAAAAATTAAATAACGTTGAGTAAGAAGGTGTGAGTATTATCTCTGTGGGTTTCAAAAGTCGCAGTGTTTCTTCAATTACTTCCCAAGCAGTTTTCATATTTCATACTGTCTGATTTCTCCAAGGGCCTGGATTTGCAAGATCAAAAGAGAGTGTGAGGGTGAGAAAAGCAAGGTGGGAAGGCGGGAAGGGGAGGATGGCAGAAAAACATGTCATGGGCAGGAGAGATCGTCCCCACGCAGAGGCAGGAGAAGCAGCAGAATGGGAGGATGCAGTGGCAAGTCCACCAAGTACAGGTCAAGGTGAGGCCCATGTGTCCATGTATATGACAATAAATATAAAAACATGCATAGAAAGGAGAAACTTCTAGGCCAGAGCCCCCAGCACAGACACCTAGGCGAAAGGCATTCATGAATGACCTACTAAAGGAAAGGAAGCAGGGCTGCGTGTCATGAGAGCCATCTTGAGAAGGGTCACAGCAGTAGAGAGAACTGAGGCTCCCCAAGCTCCCCAAGCTGACCAAGCACTATGGAGATACAGTACAAAGCCATGAATGAGACTGTGCTCAGGTCAGGACCCTTCCTTAGTGTGTGCAATGGGCAGGGCTTCCATGTTATCTCCTTTGTTTCTTCTCTTCACAATGCGAATGATGATGGAGCAGTCAGCACAGGCTTGGTGGAGATTTCAGGGGGTGGGGTGGGGTCAATGCATTAAAAAATTATACAATGCCTGGCATTCAGTGGACACTCAATAAATGTTTTAAGAACTTAACAAACATCTACCACTTTATGCATATGAACCAATAAGGCCAGCAGACTATCTGGGAGAGTTCTGAGAGCTGAGGAGTGAAAGAAGGCTCTTGCGGGGGGGGGGGGGGCATGACCTCTGCCACCATAGGGCTTTTACTATCTTTTATTCACGATCTATCCCCAGAGCCTGTGAGAGGGCCTGGCACAAGAACTGCTGAATAAACTCAAACCAAGATCAGTACCACATGAGTGATGCACAGGCTAGTTAGGACACAGTTGCTGGCTGAAGCTGGCTAAGCAATCTCCTAAGCTCCAGATCTGCACTGGGCCTGCACTCACTAGATCTAGCAGGCTTCTGAAGACCAAGTTGGGGTAGCACATGGTATGACCAGGGCACAGGAGACTAATGGCATGGTTTGTGTGGGCCAGGCAGATTGAAGCTCAGAGACTTGGATTCCTTCCCAAATGGTGGGTGTATTTCAGCACATGTTGTGGGAGGACTTATGAGGCAACATTTACATGTGTGCTGGCCCTAGCAGCAACGTACACAGAATCTATATCCAATGGGGGTAAGAAGGCTCAGTAGGCTTCCCTGACCAGACACTATAGTTGTGACCGCCCATCAGGCCAATTCTTGGAAAGCTGAGAGCAATTATAATGAGGCAAGAACTTGGCAAATAAAGACACTGAGGAGGCCCAGAAAGGCAAAGGAAACACCAGGGTGAAAGGACATCAAGCTAAAGACCAGGGGAAGACAGCCACAGGTTTCTTCAATAGTCTCATACTTCCCTACTGTGCCCAGCTGTGACCCAGGAAGAAAAGTAACAAGTGATGGGTGTGCTAAAGCAACACAGATCTGAAGCAGTTACGACCAGGAAACTTGGTTCAAGGCTCCAGGTGGGATAGAGTGAGGGGTGTTGCTAGCACTATCAGTATAGGCTGGAAGGGGCCCAGAGCTGGAGGCCAGAGGGAATACCAGAACACTGAGAGGAACAGATTGAATACAGGTTGGTCCCAGGCCAAAGTGCTGCCAGAGTAGCCAACAGTGGCCATCTGGGGACTATGGAATCTGGAACCTACCAGCCTAATTATCATCAGCTTTCAGAGCTGGAAGAAATGCTAATTATAAGAGAAGTAAAGGTGATTAACATGTTCAGGGTTTGGAGTCTCTAATCTGAAAAGAGTAAACCAGACTTAAAAAAAAAAAGGTTTAAGTCATTAGCATAAGATATCAAGGGTGTGAGTGTTGGACACGGAGACACTATACTGCCCAGGAGCGCTGAAATTCAGTTCTGTTAAGTGGTTGCACAGCTGGTCCTACCCAGCAATACACACCCTACACAATCCATAGAGAGGAACCCTGCCATACTGGCTTGCCTCATTCTACCTTAGAGCCTGCCTCCAGCTCTGAGCACAGGCCATTCTGAGACCGTTGCCCCCACGTCAAAGCCCACAAGGTTCTACCTTTTACCCCACACTCCCTATTTCTTGCCTTCAGAACCTGTCTTTGTTGACCTAGCCCTCCCCAGGCTGGGCTCGATCCTACCTTCAACACAGTTCATATTCTTCAGGCTCCGGGTCTAATGAATACACTGAGGACACAGCCATGAATGGATCCAGACATGGCTAGTTTATTGCCCAACACCACAGTTCCACCACTTGCTTCTTTTGTACACTCAATAAGCATTTATTGAGTGCTTGCTATTTGCCAAGGCTCGCTCTACAAGCAGTGAACACAGAAGACAGCAAGGGGATGAAGTCCTTGCTCCACAGAGCTAACAATCTGAATATAGAAGAAGTAAACAGATAATTTCCCTCAGTGGCAATGCCACTTAAAAGATCACATGGAGCCTAAGGGGCTGTGGTTTTCAGTAGTCATGAGGGAAGGCCTCTCCCTCTGCCTGGCTATCTCAAGCAGATAGCCAACAGATGTGAAGTCAGGGTTTGTGCAGGTGCTGAGGGGATGCCTGCACTTAGTGAGTTCTTGATGAGCACAGACTTTCAGGATGAGAAAAATGGATTCTTAAAGGCCACCAGGGCCAACCACATCTGTGGAGCTGTGTCTAAGGACAGTACGAAGACACTGGAGGGTGTGCAATGGAAAATGGTCCTTTTGAAAGGACCACTGGCAGCATGAAGCTGCCTAAATGGAGGGCAGTGGAGGCAGCCTGGCTACCTGGAGGCTACTGCAGTGACCTTGGTGAGATGGCCAGGTTACTTACTGATGGACAAACCATTTCTGCTGGCAGTGATGAAGAATGAGACATACACCTTTGCCTCAATCAGTGAAGGTGACACTCAGCTCAGGACAAGGCTGGCAGTTTTGGCTTGCTGAACATGGAAAGCCTTTGTATCCTTATCAGAACTGTGTCTGACTGACTACACCCTGTTCCCTTTTTCTCTGTTCCTTCAAAAGTTTCCTTCTAGAGAGCTTCCTCTCTCCCACAGCCTCACTCCTGGTATTTTCATTACATTTCTGCATTAGAGAATGTCACCCTTCACCCAACTCCTGGAGATTAGCCATCAATTATCACTGGTTCCTGCCCCCAGGGTCCCATGTCAACCTGCAGCTGAATGCAGATGATGACTTTGTTTCCTGATCATCTGAACTCCTTTCCTTTCTCCCCATGGTGCTCCTTACAAGTGGACTTTTACAGACTGCACTGCATGCAGATGCCTTGCTTAACCCTGTGGCTACATCCTCTGCCTCCAGCTCACCACCCAAGTAGTGGTAAGAGTGGTCTTTAAAGACATTCTGGGCTGGGAACTTGCAAAGATCCCCCAAGAATCCCCACTGGAGATCTGGCTTTTTCTAATGACTGTCACATTGTCCTCAGTCTCTATGCCCCCTTGCAATGCCTCACTTATTTCTTCATTGGTCAATTCTTCGCTGTCCACCTGGGAAGCTACTATTCCTGCCTTGAAGCCCAGTAGCATCCCTTCCACTGAACGAACAACAGTCTGTCTCTCTGTCAGCCTTCTCATGGCCTGCTAAATGCTCTATATTAAGATATACTTTTCAGTAGCATTTGTCACTGTGCACTGCAATCATCTCCTAATTATCTATCTCCCCTGGGAACTGCTTAGGCTCCAGGGTAGCTTTGTATCTTTATTGCCAATGCTTGCACAAGCCCTGGGCCTAACCAATGAATTTATTTATGTGTTTGTTTACTGAGACACATTCTCTCCTTATAGCCTTGGCTGGCCTGGAACTATGTAGAGCAGGCTGGCCCCAAACTCACAAAGATCTGTCTGCCTCAGCCTCTGGAGTGCTGGCATTAAAGGCAGGTGCCACCACATCCAGCCCAACCAATGTTTACTTGAAGAATGGCTGAAGGGCATTTTTAGTTCATTCTGAACTACTCAGTGCTCACCACCTTTGGCCTTCATGATTAGACCTAGGCCCCTCAACTGGTAGGACCATTATCCTGAAACAATTCTAACATACCCTCCCCTTCCTCTTCCAGGAAACCCAACCCTTACTTTTTCAGGTATACCCCTCATTTCTAGGACATTATCTGTGCTCTTATTTCTTAACATACCTGCCTTCTAAGTACCTCCTCCATCCCCTTCCAGGTATGAACTGCCATAGAACCCCTATGAGATGGTTATAGGTGACACCCTTTCAGAAGTATTTGCATTTGTGAAGAGGCAGAGAGAGGGAAATAACACACACCCACCACCGCCAAAAACCTCCCTGCCACTCTCTGTTGCCGCTGCAGTCTCCACTGTGCCTCTTTTAGGGATTTGGTGGAGCCTCCCAGCCTTTTAGCCACCTCTGAGGTTCTGTATGTTTTGGTGGGTGTGTAGCTGGGCTGGGAAAGGAATTTACTTGGGTTACATGCTTTTATATGTATGTACATAGCATGTGTATATATCATGCATAGTAACAAAATTTTCGAAGTTGTATTAATTGGCAATAGCTGCATAGTGATTTGCACTGAATATTAAACTCGAGCCACCTGGCATTCAGGTGTGAGAGGCTTCATCCAGAAACTCCTTCTTTATGTAAGGTCAAGATTAGTGTCTGGATATGAATGACCCTTCAGCGTTTTGGTCTGGGAATGACAGAGGGTGTGTGACCTGTAGCTCCTGGGGTAGGGCAGATATCATAGAACTTTTCAGGACTGAAAAGCAAGATGACCACATGTATGTTTGGCTCCTTCCACCAGAGCAAAGCAGAGCAGCCTCCAAAAGATAGGTAAGAGGGCACGCCCTGACACTGACCCAGCAAGAGGCAGCCTAAAAATCCCCAGAAGGCTTTGTATTTGAGTACATGAAAATGGGTCTGGAAAGGTGAAATCAGGGTTTGAATTTGCTCAAGAAAAACTTCCAAGAGGTTCCTGATAAACAGTTAAGAATGAAAAGGTCAAAGTCCTGTTTAAAGCAATGTGAGAAAACTAATTTTGAAGAGTGCTGCAGTACTGAGCGGTCAGATTCACATGCCCATACCTGGGGTTATAGACTGGGATCAGATCCCCTGAACTTCTTGAGGCAAGGAAGCAGGCGCTAGGGAGAGTGGCTAGCACAGAGCTTGTCTGTTATGAGAATGGAACAGTCCTTAACCTGAATGTACAAGAGCCATAGCAGGGTAGATAGGGAGAAGGGACTTAAGGGGGTACTTGGAGTAAGCAGGATTGACAAGGAAATCTACCGCTGTACTCACTCCACTGGTAGGGTGTGGGGAGGCAGCAGGCAGCTGGGAGTAGTAGTGCTTTAACAAACACCAGGCAGCCAGCCATGCTTTGAGGCTGCTTGTTAGTTGTTTTTAATTTTTTACATATGCAAAACATATTTGGTTAGTGAGTATCAAAAGTATGAAAACAAAATGCATAGCCTGACAGAAAGGAAAAGTCGAACCAAGAGCTGTAAGTCTTAATTCTAGCCTTGCTACTAATGGATGGTGTGACTCTCAATGAGATCACACAGGGTGTTAATGCTGTGGGCTACACTGATTCTCTGCAGAAAGAAAGAGAAACTCAAGGACAAACCCAGAGCTGTAAAGTCAGAGGCTGGAATTCCACAGTAAAGGAACAGCTGTAGGCCCTGGGGATCCAGCTTGTTCAAGCTGAGGTGCACAGGAGGGCTTTACATTCAGGCCACAGAGGCAGGAAGAAGATATTTTGGTTCTTTGTGCTGATCCTAAAGGTTCCATTTGCAAAGGAATTACAGAAGCAAGGCTGGCTGAGGTTGCACATTTAGCAGTTTTCAGGCCTTTGTGACAGGGCCTTCTGGGATACTCCTGAGAAAAGGTATTATGTCTTTTAGAAAACTTCTGTGAGAAGGACGCGCCCTAGGCAAGTAGCTCTGAGTATGTCCTCCTGACCCCTCCCTCCCTCAGTTTCAAGCTGGATGGTCTTAGGCAGTTGGTGGCCTTGCATCTCTGAAGACGTTGCTGAGCCACTAGATCTACATGGACCAAGAGTTTGATCAAAGTCAGCTCCCCTACCCTGCCCCAGGCCTCCACACACACCCACTCTTCACAAGATTGCAGATCCATGCATAGCTGAGGCCTGAGGTATGAGAAGGCAGGTCTCCCAGGGCTCTGTCTCTGGAGCACCATGTTGTTTAAAAAATCAATTGTGGATCTACTTAGTTGCGTCTTGTTCTTTAGTTTACCCGGGTTCTTACACGCCACTGTGCTTTCATAGTTACAATTTCCTGTACCTGAAGTTCTCACAGGACTCTAAAGACATCTGTGCTGTAGCCCTCAGGTCAGCCTTTATAGTGTAGTTCTATGGTCCCCAACCCTGGCTGAACCCTGGAACTACTGGAGTCATTTTCATAAGCTATACCTGAGCCCACCCTCAGGCTGGTTACTGGTAAAGGCTGGGTCCTGTGAGCACAGCATTTTTAAAATATTCTTTGCAGGGATGTTACTGTGACATGAAGGTTGAAAATTACTAAAATCTGTACATCTAAACAAACTAAGCAAAAGAGAGGACCCTAACTAAAATGTTCAATCCCCATCCTGAAAGGCAAAAAGGATGGACATCAGAAGAAAAAGAAAATAGGAAACAACCTCGGAACTTGCTACAGAGGGCCTCTGAAAGCCAGAAGAAAACAGGAAACAACCTTGGAACCTGCCACAGAGGGCCTCTGAAAGCCTCTGCAGTATAGACTGTCAAAGCAGATGCTGAGCCTGATGGACAACTGATGGGCAGAGTGAATGGAATTTTATGTAAGAAGTGGGAAATAGTAAGAGCTGGAGGGGACGGGAACTCCACAAGCAGAGCAACAGAACAAGATAATTTGAACACAGGGAACTTCCCAGAAAATCATACTCCAACCAAGGACTATTCGTGGAGATAACCTAGAACCCCTGCACAGATGTAGCCCATGGCAGTTCAGTGTCCAAGTAGGTTACATAGTAATGGGAAGAGGGACTGCCTCTGACATAATCTGATTGGCCTGCTCTTTGATCACCTCCTCCTGAGGGGGGAGCAGCCTTACCAGGCCACGGTAGAGGATAATGCAGCCACTTTTGATGAGAACTGATAGACTAAGATCAGAAAGGAGAGGAGAACTTCCCCTATCAGTGGACTTGGGGAGTGGCATGCACGCAGAAAGGGGAGGGAGGGTGGGATCGGGAGGGGAGGAGGGAGGGGCTTATGGGGGGATACAAAATGAATAAAGTTGTAATTAATAAAAAAAAAAAAAAAAGAAAATTACTTAAGATCAGGGGACCCAAAGCTTGAAACATGAGCTTATATCCTATGTCTTTTTACTACTGTGCCTTCAGGCAAGATGTGTAATTGTACTCCATCTTGGTTTCCTCAACTACTCAATGAGAGTGGTAAGAACAACCTAGCAAGTTTTTTTTCTCTTCCTCAAAGTAATACAAGAATCATGCAGACCACAAAGGTGGAGTACATGGTATAACTGGCAATGCAGTTGTCACCTTAGTCAATGTGAGAGTGGTTACCGATCCACCTTCACATAAGGTCACGTAGAAGACTTGGAACATAGTGACTGTGATGCCACACAGTCACGAAGTATCCAACTCTTCCTCTTTATGAAAACTGCTTTCAAGTGATCCCCAAATTCTGTTTGCATTATTTAGAAAAAGCCTATGTCCCAGAGTCTGGGAGTGGAGTGTTAGTCTGATGTGGAGTCTGGAATTTGCTGTTTCCTCTTATGTGCAGGATATGATGTCCCTGCAGGCTCACAGGCTAAGTATGTGGTCCCTAGTTATGTTAAAAGGTTCCAAAACCTTCAGGACATGGGACCCAGCTAGAGGAAGTAGGGTACTGGGAGCAAGTCCTTGTCTTTTCCTGTCTCTCTCCTCTCTGCTTCCTTTTTGTCAAGGAGTGAAGAGCAGCCTCCACCATCAGCTGCTGCCACCATATTTGCAAGGGATGGGGACACACACACACACACACACACACACACACACACACACACACACTGCTCTGCTGAAGCACATGGTGCCCAGAAACCATGGACTGAATCCTCAAAACCGTCAGCTAAAGGAAATATCCCACCCTTGTTTTTATGCCGGGCATTTTGGTCACGGCCACACAATACCCAATATAATGCCTCTTAAGAGACTATGAGCTCTTTCAGTGTGGGCCCACCTGAGTCAATCTAGTCTCTTAAAAATACAATGCCCCCCCAAAATAAATAAATAAAATACAATGCCCTTTCCCCTTTCTGAGTACTCTTGATTTCCTTTGGGGAATACACATGGTTCTACAGAGTCTAGGGCTGATGTGGAAGACCCACCTTGGTCACCAGGATGGTGAGGAGCCAATGATGGTCTGGTCCAGATAAACTAAACAAGATGCCTGATGGAATTCCAATATAGAGTACAATTTATGAAGTGAACTGTGTGTGTCCCCCACCCCAGCTCTGATTACATGTTAAGTTAGTGTATAACATTACTAGAAGACAAAGGTCACTACAAATGCAAATGAGCTAATGAGCTAAATGAGGTCATATTGGAAAATGGTGATCCAATCTAACATGACTGGCATCGTGATGAGTAGTAGAGATCTGGATGTGAGAGACACATGCACAGGGAAACTGTCACATGAAAACTAGAGCTGCACACCCACAAGCCTAGAGAATACCTAGAGAATACCAGAGTGGGGAGAGAGGGAGAGGGAAAGAGAAAGAGAGAGGAGAGAGGCAGAGAGAGAGAGAGAGAGAGAGAGAGAGAGAGAGAGAGAGAGCAGACCCTTCCTTAGCATTTTCAGAGGCAGCATGACCTTCCACATCTTGACTTACAGCTTCTAGACTCAGGAGTCATACATGATGCTATCAGCTTTCTGTTTGAGACACTCAAGTTTGGGGTTCCTTTGTTCTTGGAGCCCTCGCAAACACAGACACTCCCAGGCTGCCACAGGAGACACTGTTTACCACTTAGCTGATGGGGATACAGCAGTACCTCCCAAGTACCAGGAACTGGCTCTTTAAGGACTACAGTGATCCAGGACAAAGGCCTGTGGGCTGGAGGGAGACAGACAGGGTAGACTGGCAGGGAAGAGAAGAGCTTATTGCTGCACAGCAGATGAGAAGGGACCATTTCCAAAGAGCTGAGACTTAAGTGATAAAGAAAGAAGAAGGGGAAAAGTCAAGTAATCAGGGCTTAGAGAGCCTACTCCTTCACTTGTTATCTCTATTGCCATGTGGAGCCAGGCAGCCTGGGCTTGGCAGGCCTTTTCCATCTCTTGTGACCACATGGCTATGTGGAACAGGGAAGGCCAAGCTCAGTGGGCTTGTTCCCTCACCTGATACCTGGGTATCTGTATATAAGAAGTGTGGCTGTTTATCGTAGGATGAGGGCATGCTGCCCAGCACAGTGCCTGGCATATTCAAGTGTTCTGTGTATTTATAACCATGTCTGTTAACTGGTAACTTTCCAGTTGAGGAAAAAAGGGAATCTTAGTAGGGATAAGCAAAGAGCAGACAAAACAAGCTTTCCTAGTTTTTGCTTTTCAGGAAGCCCGTCAGGAAGGGAACTGGGCTGGAGAGGTAGTGGGAGTAGTGCTGACTGTATACTTGAGGAGCCTGGCCTGAAGCTGTCAGGACCTATCAAAGTCACATCCACAAAGCTACCCTGACAATCATTCTGGAGGGAGCGCTCCATATGCCCCCCACCACCCTGTAGCCCTCACTGAAACATAAGGCAGTCCCATGCTACAGACAAAGACTGATGTTACCACCTTCCTTTAGGGTTCCAATAGCACTCACAACATAGGACAGTCCTCATAAATAAAGTTCCATGCTCATGTTCCAACTGAGTCTACAATACCAAGCAATGGAGGGAAGTGGGGTATACAGGGCACCTCTAGCAGAGGCCCAATGGGATGCACTGGAAAAGGTCTGAATAGCCCCAATGGTACAAGGGTCTCATGACCTAATTCATGAGACCTCATTAAGATCTCTCACAAGCGGCCAGGGCACCATCTTTATAGATGAGAAGAGATTCAGATAGACAAAGAAACCTGCACAAGATCACAGAACCTATGAGCAGCAGAGACAAGGTGGAAATTTGGGTCTGTGTGACTTCCCCACGCCATGCCCCATGTCACTATCCATTATACAATAGCAAGCAATTCCTTCAGTGAAAAGATAGAGTGAAACAGGGACAGGATGAGTCAGATGAAAGGCAAGTGTTCTCTGTTCTTAATTTTTGTTAGAGGAACACCCCATCTCTAGCACATTAACCACAGTGTCACCACTGTGTTGATCCAAGAGAAAAATAAAAATACTGGAATGATAACATGGCCCCCTTGTGATGAGACCCCATCTATATCATGCCACAAGACATGCAGGAGGGCCAATGGCACCAAAACACAGCCAGCCTCCATGATAAAGATAGCAGTCTGCCGGAATAGCAAATCCATCTGTGGGACCTTTGTCAGCTGGCCCTATCAGCACATCTCCTCTACCAACAGGGACCCCCTGCACTGAGGCTGTGCTCCCTCACCCTTTCCTCCAGTTGCCAGTGACACCATACTCCAGCTTAGCCTGAGAGGAAGCCTATTTGGGCAAGCTGCTTGGAGGAAAGCCATTACTGCCATTTGTGCAATGGTGGGCAGGTATACCGTAGGGAATATGGTAAGGCAGGAAGGCTTGGGAAAGGATGTCTATGGAGTGGGCATGCTGTGCTGGGGGCAAAGGAGCTCACTTCCCTGGAAACATGCTGGGCTGAAGCAGCCCCAGTGGATGCATCCTTCTAGAACAACCATCCAGTCTGCTCACCAACCCAGACAGTGGCTCAGGCAAGTGTGTCATTTAAGGTGACCCTGGACCCACAGGAGCAGCAACTCTGAGCTTGGGCAGTGTTTTATGAGCATGTCTAAGAAAATGAGATGAGCCAACCAGATTTCCGGAGGGATAAACAGATAAGTAGGCCAATAACAATGGAAGTGACACAGAGATAGCCATGGTGGACAGAGTCAAGGTAAACCAAAGCCACTCAAGAGAAATGCTGAAGAGGCCAGATGAAGAAGATGAGTGCATAGGCAGCAGGCAGCGGTGAGCCAACACAGCTCAGTACAGAGGAGAATCAGGGCCTAGCCTCTTCACTCCCAAGATAAACTTCCACTTTTGGGGCAAAGGACTTCAGTCTAACTAGTGCACTTTTAGTCAAGTCCCCACAAGGAGAGGGGAGCTAGCATACATCCTCCAGGGTCCAAGGGGGAAAGCCTGACATGCCTGAGGCAAAGAAGGATAAAATTGCTTTGAAATTGCCTCTTTTATCTTGAAATGTAACTTGAATTTTCTGTGCTATTCCATAATATCAGTGTTTGCTTTAATATAAAAATAGCATTTCTCCTCTCAAAGCATTGTGTCAATTGGATGTACCAGGAAGACATGCCCTTTCAGGTCTGTAGTTTCACATCCCATATCCCAGGGGTGGGAACACATACTGGTGAACAAGTACCTGGGGGGACAAGCTGGGCTAAGGACTTGCATCTACAGATTAGGAACCAGAGGGCTCTGCTGCATACAAATGGCCCAGATATGACAGTTTAGGGTCAAGAGACCCACCTCAAACCTACCAACCATGCAGCCTTGAGCACCTACAGTCCTTAGAAAAGCTGTGGCTCAGCCTTCCTCCCTCCAATCTATGCCATGTGGGTGAATAACCAGAGGGGACAGTCAGTGTGTGGGGATAAAGCCAGGAAACAGCAAAGGACCAGGTTTGGAGAAAGGAGCCGCCACTTCCCTACAAAAACTCTTGAAGAGCACAGCAAAGACCCAGTGACTTTCAGAGAATGCTTGTTTTCCAGATAACCCTGCTGAGCAGGACAGAAATGGGAGACCCTCGTTTATGCAGCCCACGGGACTGGCAGACAGAATCCTATGAGCACCCTTTCAGCATGTGCAGAGGGTAGCTGACTTCTCCGCTGCCCACTTTCCTACCTGCTACAAATGAGCAGCTGGATACGGTCATGGTCATTCCTACCTGTCAAACTGGGGCTGGCCCTGGTGAAGTTTTTCCTTCTAGACGACTCTCAGAGGAATCTATTCCTCTCCCTAATATGCTTGTACCCTCCAGCAAGCCACCTCGGTCCTCCAGGTTCTAGCAAAATGAGGCAATTAGATCACATTGATTTGGAGGTTCTTTCTAGCTTGAAGAATATTATTTTAGCTAGGTTACAGTTAACAAGAATGAGAAAGGTCTCTCCATCCCAACAGAAAGAACTGTAAGACATATTATTAAAGTGGAAAAAAAGCAAGTTGCAGAACAATACAGTGTGATTCCATGTAGGTAAAATATATACTTGAATATGCATTAAAATTTCTGAAAGATATGCAAGAAAGCACTAAGAAAGTTGACTCTCTGGCAAGGGGTATGGGGTCTGTCATGAAGGCAGTGCTCAATTCTACTTGAGTGTTGTACCACGTGCACACATGACTTTTAAATGAAATAAATAAATGTACAGGCTTCCCCATCTCTACTTGCAAGCTCTCATGCTGGAAGCACAACCTAGTGCCCTTGCATGTGTGGCCTTGCTACATACATCTTGTAGCCCTTTGTTTTAAAAAGGCTTGGGTTGCCCAAGAGAGCAGTCACGCTAAGCCGCTCAGCTTCAGAGCTATTGCTCACATGGACTACAAACCCTCAGAAGCCCTGTGGGCTCCCTGCTTAGTGCCGAGAAGCCACTCCCTGAGGGAGTTAGGGCCTGAAGCATCTCTCTCATTTTGTGTTTCAGGGAAGAGAACATATGTCTTCAAACCAAGGTGCACAGCAGGGTGGGACCCTGGGGTGTGCCTCAGACATCTTAGAGTAACCTGAGGAATCACTGTGATATGGACAGAGGAAGGAATTGCCAAGGTGAGACAGGAAGTATAATGGAGTACCAGTCAAGCCCAAGCCTCCCAAATTCCCCCAGCTCTCTGCGCTGATCTTGGGAAGCTTTGCTTACCACTCTTCTCCTGTGTTAGCCACCTTTGTCATCTGTGATCACAAAACCTGACAGAAACCACTTAAGTGAAGATTTGGCTTAGTTCACGGTTTCTATCACCAAGAGGAAGAATGAGCCTGATGTGACCCTTTGAAAGTGCCTCCTGAGGAACTTCTTCCTCTAGCCAGGACACAGTCTCCCAAAGACAGTGCCTCTAGCTGGGGACAAGAATTGAGCACAAGAGCCCACGGAGACATACCAGATTCAACTCTAACAAGCAATAATGGAACACAGTATCTAATAACACAGCAGAGCCCCAGGCAGGATTAGCAGTAGTCCTCTGCTTGTTACCTAGATCTCTGTATTTGGGGGTATCTGGACCCCTATACATACTACCCTAGGAATAGATTGCTTTTCCCATGGATCTAACGTACCTATTTGGGTGGATTCTCTACCAGCCCAGGAGCAGAGCCACCCTGGACAATGGGATGGCCACAGCATCTTCACTCTGCTGCAGGGCTCTGGCCCCTTGAGTCATGCTTTCATTTACCCCCCCCTCCCCCGGGACTTGAATGTCTGCTAACACTGGGACTCTGGGGCTTCCTGTCACAGATCACTCCTCCCTCTGCAGCCCTGCTCACGTATGGCATCTCTCCAGTTTTTGGTAATAATAATAAAGAACTGGGCCCACTGTATTAATGGCCTTCAGAGCAATTCCTGAGCAAGACTTGAGAGCTGTTAGGCATGCTTTAACATCTGTCTCGACCTCATTCAAGGTAGGCCAGAGCACAGGAAGCTGCCTCACCAGCCCACAGGATGGGTGAGATGAGGTGGAGAATATGAATGAGTTACTCAGGGCCAGCAGACACCTCAGTAACAGAGCAGGGGATGATTCTCCCATCCCAGGAATCAGATCATTACACACTGCTCTGTCAGAGCTCAGAGATCACTCAATTAAACACGAATCAGCTGAAGTGACTTTCAAGCAATAAGAGCTATTTGAGAAAGGAAAAGTCAGTCCCAATCAGCACTGCTTTCACCCAAGACAATGGAAGACTGAAGAGTGGGTCAAGGAAGGAACATGTGGCCTTATAGTAGAGGGCTTGAGTCTGGCTTGGATCTCAGGAGTCAGTATCATGGGTCCTGAGGCAGGCAGTAATATGAGGTTTCTAAATTCATGTCTCATGGAAATGAAACCAGGAGACTGGAAGCTGGAGAAGCAGGGCTAATGCATAGAGGCAGGGGCACAAATGCCACAATGGTGGGTTATATTGTCATCTTGACAGAACCCATAATCACCCTAGTGACAAATCTCTGGGCAGGTCTGTGCAGAAATTGTAAATTAGAAAGCTGTGGTGTATAGATCTACCCTAAAATGTGAATCATACCATCCTATAGACTGGGATCTAGGACTTCGTAAAAAGGAAAAAGTGGGCAGAGCAGCAGAATTCATCTCTGCTTCACAGTGAATGGCATGGAATCAGAATCTTGTATCACCATGACATCTCTGCCATGAGAGACTATACCGCCAAACTATGGGCCAAAATAAATCCTTCTTGCCTTAACTTGCTTTGGTGAAATATTCTGTTACAGCAATAAAAAAAGTGATACTGTCACATCCAGATCAGATGAGGACCAGAGACATACTGTGCTAAGAGTTCCATGGGTCAGGGCTGTAGTCTAAAGCAATGAGCCATACTATGAGCCGGGAGGCCTGAAAGAGAAAGGTCAAGGTCAGGGGCTTTTTCAGGGGATGTCATAGGCGAATATCCTAGACAGCACTGGAGGCAGGGATGAAAGGTATCTACCAATGAAGGCCAGCTTGGCTGTGATGATGCTATGGCTTCTGGTCCCAGGTTTTGTTCAGTCTCTTTAGATACTTAACATGCTCTCATCTATGCCATAAGAGACTTCCAGGCTATACAGACTAGGGTCTAAGCTAGTCCTGAGGTCATCATAGCAGTCTTCTGAAGGAAGAGTGGCCACAATCATAGGGAACACCCCTCATATTTGACTCTGGCCTGGGATCCACATGTTAAAACAGACAACTATACAGGCCTTGGTTTTCATTTTTTTTTTTTTTTTTTTTGTGTGTGTGTGTGTGGGGCAATGGCTGGGCTCCTGCCCCTGGGATGTCTAGTGTGGGTTCTGCAGCATGCAGTGTTATAGCACAGCCTCAAGTGTGAAGCTTCCCAAATGCCTAGAAGCATCAGTACAAAGAACCCAGATGAATACAGGGCTCTGGGCTGGATGCTCCAGAGTAAGCCCAGGTCAAACATCCATACCTAGTTTCCCTGTTCCCCATTTACCAGGCAATCCAAGAAGAGTATCAAGCCATCCTTGAACTCCAATATAAATGATCTCTGGAAGCCTTCGGTATGCTAGGTTAACCCGAAACATAGTTGAAGTTCAACCACTTCTTGGTCAAACACCCTCAGCCCTGGCTCCAGTTGTGCTGTTCTCACACCAGAATGATTGAGCAGCTGTCTCCAGCTTCTAGGATCGCTCTTCTAGTTCCTCCTGGAATATGCAGCCATCTTTTCAAAGGCTATGTGGCATCTGAGAAAGCATGTCATCTAGTGTGTCCAAACCCTCAGAACAGCCAAATACTACCCATCACTGCCTTAAGCTACTTCACAAGCCTAGCTGATGTTCCTTCCATACCTTTTCTGACACTATAATCCTGATGGCTTAGGGGCCCCATTAACCTCAGAAGTACCTTCTGTAAAGTCTGGCTACCACTCTCCAAGGCCTGTGTTTTCCAGGGCAGAGTTACTGTGCTGCTTCTTGCTAATTGCCAGCACCCGGGGCACACAGCTTCTAAGAAACTCAACTTCCATCCCTCTGCAGCTAAATTCTAGTCTCATGGTACAATGCTCACCATGAAATCTCACACAGAAGAGGAACTCTGGTCAGAGCTTTTGTCACTGTCCTTCCTGCTCCCTGGTAACTGCTGCCAAATCAGATGGTATCCCAAGGGCAAAATTACTGCCGTAAGGTGGGTTGGGGACAGGCAGAAACAGGACAGGATCTCAGGACAGCCTGAGACAGGATCATGGCTCAGCAGCACAGCAGGAGAACACAGTAGCAAAATGAGATGGTCCCCTTGCTACAGGTGTGATGGTAGTGCCTCGTCTCATCATCCTGACTTAGCCGGTGCCAGACAGCATAATACAGAGGCCTTACAAGTTAGGTGGCAAAGCTACCATGGCAAGCAGACAATCTCACATGGAAAACAGATACACCTGACACTCCAGGGTCTGCTGCTTTGTATGAGCATGGAACAGTCTCAATCTTAGTTCATGTTGTCACACTCCCACTCCGCTGCCCTGAGGGCCTCAGGGAACTTTGGGGATATCCACAGGGTCCCCTCAGTAGGCCTTACCTAGCCAATATGTCTTCATTTCAGGCGGGCTGCTTCAGCTGCTTTCAACCCCTTAAGGGATGTGGCGCACCTAGCTTATTCAGCATCACAGGTGCTCAGCAGTGAGTCAAGGAGCGCAGCTGAATCACCTGCTATGCAGGCATGTGCTCACCTAAAATGTGGCTGAGCCCAAGCCTCTACTCTACTCAGCACGCCACAGCAAGCCTTGTGCTAAAATGCCTACACTTTACCCAGAAGAGTAAAGCATTTTCAATATTCTTAGGAACTATTTTCTCTCAGAGCTGTTGAATCCTGGATCTCCTTGTTTCCTCAGTTCTCAGGAAAACCCACCCCACTGCTGACCAGCTTCTGTATGAACCAGAAAGCCTCCCAAAGCTAGCATGGCCCTGGGGGTGACTGCATTGTCCCTTACTGGTCTCTCTGTACAGGCTAGGCAGGTCACTGGGAAAACAGTGGCAGCTGTAGCAAGCATGGACACCTGTACAAACAGCTTGCCAGTCAGTGAACTGTCCACTCAGGGCAGCAGGTGTTACTCTCTTGCCAGCTTCTTCATCCACACAAATGGCAAGCTATGAACAGAAGAGCAGGGCCCAGCGAGCTATACCCCTCCCTCCATGAGCACTTTTTGTGGACCTAGTTGGAGACTTCAGACCAGACAACAGCCGACTGCCGGGTTGCTGTGGCAACAGGCTTCTTCACATAAATGATGTTCTTGACACTCGTAGTCCTCAGCCTCAGAATCACACAACGGAGGTGGAAAAAGACAGAAGAAAAGCAGGTGCAGAATAGGGTATATGGAAGTATCCAGCAAAAAGGGCCACCAAGTCACGAGGACAATGCAGGAATGCTATGTTTTCACCACATCGAGGAATTGGTGTGATAGGCTGCTCTAGTGGGCACCTGCCAGGACAGAAGCTCAGCAGGAGAAGGCTGGACTACACAGTCTAACAGAACTATGGTCAGGTCCATTGGCATCAACAAGTCCTGGTTTCCTGCACCACAGGTTCCCAAATTGCTAACACCCATAGAAGGTCACCCCTGTGGTCAGGACACAATACGGGAGGGACTTGTCCTCTGCAAGGCTCAGAAGCACAATGGCATGGGTCTTCCAGCCAAGTCCAGGCCCCTCAGTGCCCTTGGCTGCTCTATCTGGACCCTTTCCTCCCCACATGGCATCTGCAGGTCACCTGCTCTGCTTCACTGACAGCTGCCTCATCTCCATGTCCTCAGCAAGGCCAATCCCTAGGCCTTCTTTATGAGTTTCTGTTACACTGTCTCCTTCCAAAAGCCTCCTCTGGCCTGTTAGATCCTGGCCCTGCTGGCAACAGAACCAACCTGATACTTTCATTAGTCTGTGAGAACCTCCCCAGGGTAGAGCCCAGCTGTCCCCATGCCCTGAGCAGGGAAGAGGTAGACTCTATCTGTGGAGATGATCACCATGAAAGCCCACCCATAGGGACAAGGGGTTGGCTTGCCTGCTCTCTTACTGGAGAGAAAGTCCAGGAGAATCGTAGGGTCTGCTGGGGCCAGTTACGTGTGAAGGCATGACCACAAAGGATAGACACAGCTCACCCTGCCATCAAGGATAAGCACATGGCCCGGGATGCAGGCCAGAGAGGGGTTTTCTCTACCATTCTTTTATGTTTACTCACAGAGAAGGGGTGTCTCCTGTCCTTCAGTGTGACTGCTCAGTGACCTTCCCACTAACATTCAAGCACATCTGTGGCTATGGCCTTATGGTCTTTCTCAGAAAACCTCTAGCTCAACCAAGCTCTGTTTGGAGGACTATGCCCTCTAAAATGGGTATTGGGGGCCCAGGCCAAGGGTGCAGAAGACACTGTACCCTTGGAGATGGGGGCAGGCTTTTATCTGTGGGGCAACTACTCTTGAAGGCATACCATCAGGCCACACATATCTCCCTACAAGCCCCATTCCTCAATCTGCAGCCTATGGGGAAGAATCCCAGTGTTGCCCAAAGGTTGCATCTTCTCCTCAGCTCCATGGACACTGGACTTGTCCTGCTTATTAGCTGTGTCTAGTCCTCTATAGGGGCATCAGGAAATACCATCCCACAAAACCCACCCAGGGCAGAGTGATGACAGCATATCCTTGTTTCAGCACTATTAAATGGAACACAGCCATGGCACAGCCCCACAAACTCAGAAGGAATGGCTCAGTGGTAAACACAGGGACTGCTCTTATCCATGTGCAAGCTAGATGAGTGGTTAGATCTATGTGTTAGGGTTTGATTCTGCCACAGATAACAGAGAGGTTTCAGTAACAGTGCTTTTAACCACAGAAACTCTGCCATCTCCACAAGAAGCCAACATTTAGGCCCTGTGGTGGCACGCTGACCCTATAGGTAGCATGGCCTCCAACTGCATGCTGAGACTGGCTTCGGCAAGGTCATTTATTCCTGAACAGATAGCCAATTCTGCTAGCCAGAGGAAGGCAATGCCCTGCAATCAGCAGTGTCCTGCTCCTCTGCCTCTGGCTTAAATGAGGTTGTGTAGTCCCTGGGACAGCAGAGAGGCTAGCAAGTGGTTCTGAGAAATATTCTTGTCCACCCCAAATGCAGAGAGAGTCAGAGTTGACAGAGCTGACAGCTTACAGCTTGTTCTGGGTGACTCTTTCCTGGAAGCTCCTCTGGTGGAGCCTGTGGGAATCAGAGGCATCAGTAAGAGGCTAAACTCTGAGATCTGATCTAGCTAGCTCTGCCCCTGGCCAACTCTGGGACAGCTTCAGAATTCCCAGTGGCTAACAGGAATATGGCCCTCAGGTTCAAGAAGCCAACAGTCCCTGGATGAAAGGAGAGATAATAATAATGAGTACAGCAAAGGCAGTGTGTGGTAAACAACTCATGGCCATACAATAGAGCAGCCCTGCCTCACAGGTGGAAAAAACCACCCTTAGAAGAAAGTGCTGCTGAACTGGTTATTGACCAAGTGGTACTGCCAGGATCGTCACCCAGGCCAGCCCTTTCTGAGCTGGATGGCTGTCCATCTTACTATACAGAGTCACAACACAAAGCTGAGGAAGAAACACAAAGCTTCAATTCAGAGCAGATACTGAAACTAAGAGACCTCAGACAGAGGGCCTCACTAGACTCTGTCCTAGAAGCAGGGACAACTTCCAGGTCAGTTCTAGGTTATGAGTTGTAACATCAAGACAACCAAGAGAGAGAAAAAGACAGTGAGATAGCTGGGAGGTGAAGAAGCAGCCTGTGGCTTCTGGCATGGTAGAATATCTAGTGCTTAGGAGGCCTCACTTGGCAGGGTACTGCAATGTGAGAAGCTGGGAGATGCTTCTGGGTCCTATGCACAGCTCAGGGAGTCGTCTGAAGAGTAGAAATTTGGGCCCAAGTGGCACCTGCCTCTTCCCGGGGTCCTGAGGCCTCCCGACTATGTCTGTAGGTCCCAGGAAAAGGTGGGTTAGAACACAGGGAACAAACAAAAACTGAGAGAGTTGAGACATGGAGACAGTGTCAACATATGAAGGTCTTGTCAACTGCTAAGCTCACCTTAGGGGATAAATAAAGGGGTATGGGGTGTTGTTGGCCAATGCCAACTAAGATCCCAGTGTGAGCCAGAAAGAAACAAGATACTACCTGGAGACAAGTGCTCATGACCAGCAGTTCCAATGGAGGATGGGAACAACTGGGGCTTCCTTTTGCCACCTTTGACCTGCCTCCTGGATTCAGTGAAACAGTGTGTCACAGCAGTCCAGCTAACTCTCATTAAGCCAGACACCAAGGTACCCACAAGCACCTAAACAAGGCCCTACATCTCACTCTATTATTTTTAGAAAAAGTCATTTTCATTTAAAGTGTTACATATATTAGCATAGTAAAGTTTTATGCTGTTATTTTTAAATGCTTAAGTATACTATATTAAAATATTTTGTTCTAAGATATTTTAAAAATTCACACAATATTTGTACATAATTTTAGCACAGTACAGTAATCCAGTGTATGATGTGTAATGACCAAACCACGGGAATTACCATTTTTGTCTACTCTAAAGCTCATCATTTCTATTAGGTGTTAAGAGCCTTCAGACTCAGGCCATTCTGAAATACACCATAGTTTGCTGTAAACCACAATCACCCTACTGTGCCAAAGGACCCAAGCACAGCTCCTCCTGCCCGTTTAGCAGCATTACCGACAATCTGTCTCCATTCCCCAGTCTCCTGTGACCACTATTCCACTTTTCTGGGAGAGCAGCAATCTTCCACAGATGAGTGGGAACACACAGCTTTCATCCTCTGGTATCTGGTTTGATTCACTTGACATGATACAGCCAGAATGGAGAGCTATCACCCACAGCACACATGTTTTATGCACTCAGTAATTCTTGAGTGTGAATGATTCCAAACCAAATGGCTTGAGAACTATACTTTAGGCATTCTTGGAGCCAGCTTGTGAGGCAGGCTACTGTATCTTTATTCCTAGAGCACCAAGGATAAGAGTACCAGCAATGTTTGTGGTAGCATGGGGAATAAAGTGAAAATACAAGGTGCCAAGGCAGGTCCTTCACATGGATTCTTAAATAAATTGTGTGTGTGTGTGTGTGTGTGTGTGTGTGTGTGTGTGTGTATGCCTGCATGTGTGTAGTTCAGAAAACAACTTATGGAAGTCAATTCTCTGTGAATCCTGAAGATCAAATGCAGGTCAACACCAGGCTGGTGGCAAAGTGCCCTTACCTGCTGGGTATATAACAGGGCTCTTGACATGGATTTTTAATGAATATGCACTGTAGGAGATAGGTAAGCAATGGCTGTCACTGACCCCTATTTCCTGGTCTTAACTGTGTCTTGAGTCCTGTGCTGAAATGACTTATACCCAGTGGACACGGTCTAGGCCCATATAATCTGTAAGGTCATTGAGAGCTGTCTATAGGCGATGAACTGTGAGTGGTAGGCACAATGGGTATGCGCCTCCCTCCGCATTGTTCCTTTCTGCCTATGCCATTCTTGCCCCTCTTCCTCCTCTTCCCAGCATGCCATGAGATGAGTGAACTCCTCCACTACATATTCTCACCATGCTGTGCTGTGCCACTACAAAGCAACAGGGCTGAGTTGAGTATGGGAAGAGACCTCGGGGACCATAAACCACAGTTAGCATGTCCTCCTTACCAGCCTGGTCTACCAGATACTTTGTCCCAAGGTGGAGAGCTGGATTGCTACCCACTTTGGAGGTCAGGAGCTTCAGCACAGCCCTATGGCTGAGGGTGCCAGCAGCTAGCCCAGCATTTCCCTTCCTGCCCACTTACGCCCTCTGCTTCTCCTTCCCCTCAGTGTCTCACATGTCTGCAAGCCTCATATGCTCCCCTAAAGAAGAAGGCCTCCCAATTCCATCACCCTTACAGGTTACAACCATGTCCTCCAGCTCATCCTACACCTTTAAGGCTTAATACTCCTCAAAAGGGTGGCATGTAACTCTCTGTATAGCTATCTACAGTGTCATTTCTAAGTTACATGTCCCATTCACACTCATCATCCAGCCCTTGCTGAGAAGGAAAACCCTAGAACTGGGTCTCTTCTGAGCCTCTCCTGCCCTGCTCCAGAGCCTTGCCTGTACCCACTACCCCGCAGGTAGCCTTGGGTAGGGCTTCAAGGCTGTTGAACCCAGGGATCTGAAGATAATCCTGTCCCTTCTACTAAGAGCTTGGCAGGGTGGATGTTAAGGTCAACAGGTCTTCTACCTGTGTTGAGAAATTCTGCCTGAAAAGGGGCAGGATGGGAGACAA
Organism: Psammomys obesus; assembly: GCF_907164565.1. Taxonomy (NCBI): domain Eukaryota; kingdom Metazoa; phylum Chordata; class Mammalia; order Rodentia; family Muridae; genus Psammomys; species Psammomys obesus. The sequence continues at coordinate 2,006,941 of NW_026593895.1, forward strand.
ACAGGCCACACCCCTTTTCCATATTCCTAGGGTGGGTGCTGAGCTCTGGTTCACTACTGGTCTACCAGACCCTCCAGCCTCAGACACAAGCAGTGGCACTCAACTAGCAGGTCCTGCTAGAGGATGGGTCCAGGGCATACCAGCAGAGCAGCCCGGCTTCACACAATACACCTAGGGCTGAAACGTAACACCTATCTACCAAACTGCACTGGGAGACAGGGTCATCTCTCACTTCTTTTCTTACTTTGGTGCTGGGGACTGAATTTGGGGCCTAGTACATATTCAACATATGCTTTGTGCTGAACTTCCCCAGCCCCTTCCTGGCTTTTGAACACATGGACATAAAGAACTCACTAGAAATCCTGTCGATCACCTGTGAGTCCACTTGTCTGAGACTGAAGGCTGAGTAAGCTACTTGCCCTAGAGAAGGCTAACATGCCTCCATGCTGGCACATAGCTATACTTCTAAGGACATGCATTCATAGAAGGGCAATATGACCAGGTATGGAGGTGTAGGCCTGACGTTTCAGCAATAGAGGATGAGGCAGGAATCTTGCATGTTCCAGGCCAGCCACAGATCAGACTGGGACTTGGTTTGGTGATGCTCTTCAACTTCGGGTGCTGCAACAAGCAAAACTAAACTTTACTTAGCTATCTATGCCATCAGGGAGCCTTTTTAGCTCTGATGGCCTCATGTAAGGTAGAGCCTATTCTAAGAACTGCTGAAGGGCTTTTCCCACTGGGCTTTTGCTCTGGCTCAGAACTGGGCCCTCCTGGATATTGGATCTTGGGGTGCCTAGCCTGGTAGCCAGAGCTACCTCTCATTTCCTCTTTCTAGGACTCCCATGGCTCTCATCCTCCTACAGTCTGGCTTCTTCCTGTGCTTCTCACTTAAGAATAGCAATAGAGACCATGGCAAGGTGACAGAACACATGCTAGCTCCCCCTGTTTCACGGTCCATACACAAAAAAAACTACTGCTTTTGCTTCTGACTAAAGTAAAGAGACTTTCTGCTGTAAGTGCATTCTGAACAAATGAATTCTAAAAAAAAAAAAAAAAAAAAAAAAAACCCTGTTTACTCAAAAACAGTTTTCAAATCACGATTCCACTGGCTTTGAGATACATGTCTCTGAACCACTCTTTACCGAGGTGTTCTATGATCAAATGGTTGCAGCTCAGCATGAAGCATCCAGAAACCTTATCAAATTGGGATACAAGTTTTCTCAGAAGAGAAAGGGAAGAAAAGTGAATATGAGAGCTGTTAAGAAGTCAGAGGGAGGCCAGGAACTCTCAGCATTCTTCATATCTGAATCTACAACCAACAGCTTCTCTCTGGAAGCAGGGAGAGCAGTACTCAGGGCCACAGTAAGCCCAGGTGACCTCAGTCTTGGGCGGCACCAGTCTATGTCAAGGCCTCTCTTCCTTGCTCTCCCTGGGGTGAGGACGCCACACTGCTTCCGGGAATGGGCTCTCTGTCTAATGGACCTGGAAACCAGGCATGTCCTGTAGCCAGTTTCATAGTCACAAGAAGGCTGCTTACCATGTGTATTTCTAGTGTGAGAAACAGGAGTGTGAGAAGTGAGGCTCCTCTAGAAGAGCCAGAGTACCAAGGGAGCCCACAAGAAACCCATTGTACGATGTGTGAAGCATGCCCCAAAGACCACCGATGAGCTAAGCATCTAATTTTTCAAAATTTGGGATGGAAGATGCTATACTATAATGTATTCAGTTTTCCAGCTGCTAGTAGGCAGTAGTTGAAGACTTCTTTCTTTCTTCTTCTTTTTTTTTAATGTAAGGAAGAAAGTTATTTTAAAAAAGAAGAAGACAGAAAGAAAAGAAAAGACCAAACCCTCCACTAGAGCACTTTTTTATCCTCTCAACTCCACATGCTTCTCTCGTGGACCCTTCCCTTTCCTTGCTGCTGTCAATTCTCATGAGAACAGCAAACTCACTTGTTTCTTTCTTCACAGGATGACTTTTTTTCATTCCAATTTCTAATTTTAGAACAATTTCAAAATGTTGGTAGATAGTGGGATTTTGTGGGATAACATACACTGTGTATGCTGTGTAATTTATTACCTGAGTTAAAAATAATTCTCTTTTATTGGCAAAATTACCAATATTAAGCACATAAAGGTTCTAGCTTAATATATATTCAAGGCTGTAAGACTGTCCCAGCAAAAGAGATTGTTGGATGCTCCCTGCTACAGGACTGGCACTGGCTCTAGAGGAGGCTAGACTCGATCCACTGTATTCTCCCTACCTTGCATTAGTATCCATCAAAGTTAAAGACAAAACATAAAACCTGTTATAAAGAAAAGTAACAGACTTAAGTATGTTGCTCCTTCTAAAAAACCACAGAGCAGATGATCCAAGCCCTGAACTATGCAATTGAGAACAGGAACTAAATCTGCAGCCCCAAGTGCATATTTGCTCTCCCGGCTGTGCAAAGGCAAACAGGAAATGTCACCGAACTGAGAAAACTGAGAGGTTTTTTAACATAATCCTAATGTTTGGGGGCTTTGAAAAGGTATTTTCTAAAAGGTTCCATTTTCATATCCACAAATATAGCCCAGCATATGCAAAGACAGCTAAGAAGCATTACTAATTCATAAATAAAACAGGACTGGGGTGAGAAGCTGTAGCCCATAGCCCTCTTGTGTGTTTGACCCTGTTATGCAGGTAACATGGCTGGAACTATGAGCCTAAGGGTGGAGTAGACAGTGTGGCTGACACACCTGTCTGCAGGTGAGAAGTGAGCCTCAGGATACTGTCTGTCCCTACAAGCTGCCTTTGAAGCAGGGCTTTGGGTGAAGGTACCACAGACTCAGGAATCCTGGCTCCCACAGGGTGCTGTTTAAGTTGCTCCTGTGTAAAATGGAAATAACTTATCTTCCTTACAGATGACTGTGAAAATACAAAAGATCGTTTAATACAGGGCCCAGCCTCAGTAGGTGTTGAATGAATTATAGCTGTCATGATTATTACTACCAACACTGATTGGTGAAAGAAATTCATTCATGAAAAAAATGAATTAAAGAGGGAGGCCAGATTTCCAGGTGGGAAGGGAAGGACTCTCAATTAGCACAGTTGAGCATCACACAGTGCTTTGCTCCTGTTGGTTGGCACTCTTCCTTTGTCCTGACAATAGCTCTGAGACATCACATCTGCATGCTTGATTCTGGGTTTGGAGAGAGGAGGTGCCCATATATCTCCATACATCCCCACTAGCTTAAAAGATCCAGACTGGTGCCTAAGAGCTTGAACTTTCCACTGCTCCATACTGCCTCCTGTGGAAGAGTGGCTGTGTCACACTCCTTTCAGTTCCCTGCAAACTTGGAAGGTGGGGCAGAAGCTATGATATACTCAGCCGGTAAGACTCTACCTAGCCAGGGCCCTGCCTTCCTGTGAGGTGGGCAGGCAGCCAACTACACATAAAGCAGCAGCTGTGGGCTTGAGAGGCAGAGAAACAGGCTCCAAAAGTGGCATTCCACACTCTTCAGATTGAAGTTCCACCATTGGTCACATTTGAGGCCCCTTAGGCATCTGTCTGGTCTAGCCTATAGGTCCCCACAGGCATTTACCAGCCAGTCACACCCTAGGTCAGCCCCACAGGACATGTCATCATTCACACTGTCCCTCAGAATGGGCTGCTATTCTTGAGGTGCCTGCCATAGTGTCTCCAAAGCTGTCAGCACTGCCTTCAGAACCTACCTCATAGACAAATGACCAATAAACTCAGGACCATATACCCAGCCACACTATTAATTGACAAAAATCCCAAGAAGACCTGAAATATGCTTTGCCGATCAAACTGGCCAAGATGAAAGGCCTGCTGTACCAGGCACAGTCCTTGCGCTGTCATGGCACATCTATGCGGCTTTTCTGGAGGCGAAGCTGCGATGTGTACTGGCATGGTTAATGAGCACACTCTGTCTTGAGGAAGCAGACAGGGTACAGAGATATAGATTAAAGAGATTCTACCGCTATTGTTGTTTATAACAGAAAAAAAACTCAACCAAAAAACCCCCTAGTAACTGCCATGGAGGGAGTATGTAAATAAATTATGGAGTACCCCAAGAAGGAAATGCTGTGCAGACTCCTATACACACTGCCAAAGAAAGATGTCCAGGATACGATACCAAGTCAAAATATATGGTTGCAAAACATCTGCTCCTATTTACATTGAAGTAAGAAATATACTCTTAAATAAAAACATCAGGAGTCTGATGAAATACAGCAACCTGGAAAAATCCAAATGTGGCAAACATATTGGTCTGTGGGGCTAAGCACCTCCTATAGAAGGGAGGACTGGGCTGCCCTTAGCACCTGTCCCCTTCCCCAGGGCATTTCTTCCCATGGACTCTGAGTAGCTGACAATAAGCACAGGCGTCTCTAAGTACACAGTCTGGGAACAGTGAGCCAGGAGGGCAGACAGGTTTAAAGAGGAAAAGGAATGGCTGACATGTCGCTGCACCTTGGGTAAGCCTTGGTCAGACCATTTTCTTCCACTTAGCGATCCTGGTGTACCAGAGCCAGTTGCAGGGGATAAACCTGCAGGCAGATGAAGCCTCTGTTCTCCAGAGATGGTTAGACTAGCTCATTTTGTCCATGTGCCAAATTGCTTTACATCAACTTGGCATAGCTAGAGTCATCTGAAAGGAGGGACCCTCAACTGAGAAAATGCCTCCACAAGATCGGGCTGTAGAACACTTTCTACAGTGATTGCTGGAGGAGGGCCCAGCCCATTGTGTGGTGCCATACCTGGGCTGGTAGTCCTGGGTTCCATAAGAAAGCAGTTGAGCAAGTCATATGGGCAAGCCAGTAGGCAGCACAACTCCACAGCCTATGCATCAGTTCCTGGGCTTCCAGGCTACTTCCCTGCTTGAGTTTCTGTCCTGACTTCCTGCAATGATGGACTACTATGTAGAAGTACAGGTTGAATAAATCCTTCCCTCGCCAACTTGCTTTTGGGCATGATGTTTCATCAAAACAGTACCCCTAACTAGGATAATCCATGATGACCAGGTGATCAGGTCAAAGGCAGCTATATCACCTGTCCTGGTTTAGCCTGTGTTCACCTGCCGCATGTCTTCTGGGGACATCAGTCCTCCATGGGTTTCCCTGAAACAGTGGCACAGCGGGGTTGACCATTCACTTTAAGACTTGCCATCCAAGAGGGATGCTTTCCTCACTGGAGCCATGAGAACTGAGAAGAATTAGGAATGGAAAGGAGACCAGAGTGAACAGTAGGGGGGCTAGAGCTCTGTAGTCACTACTTTGAGAGCCCTACCACCACCTTCAGACCACAGATGCATCTCCCAACACACACCACATGTCACTTTTTTGAGTATTCATTTATTAAAAGGGTTGTTGAGTTTGCATGCTAATCAAAGAAAGCATGCATAGTAGGAGCAAAACCTAGGAGTACTCCACCTCCAACCCCAACATCACTACCATCCTTCAGAGAACCCATTTCCCTTTCCTGAGCACTCACTCCAGGTCTCTAAACTGCTGTTTTTACAGAGATTTCATGATTTGTCAACTTGCAATATCAGAGATGAAATTCCTATGATAGACGGTGAAGGTTCACTTTCTATGCCTCTTCCTGAAGAAATGTGGCTGCACACTTCCTTGAAGATGATATTCGCTATTGCGACAACATATTGTCCACTGCTGAGCTACTCTGTGCCATAATTGCATCCCTTTCCCCACAATGAATAATCCCCTCATTTAAAGATCTATTTTCTTCAGACCTAGCTCTGCTTCTTCAGTTCTCTCGGCAGCTCTCTGTTGTTCTGCAGCTGCCTGGCTCTCTGGCCTTGGCCAGCAGTGTTCCTGCTCCAGAGCCTAGGGCAGCTCTCTATCTGCAGCCTGGCACTCTTCTGAGCATCTCTTTAGCACAGCTCCTGCTACAGAAACATTCACTAGTTCTTGTTTGTCCTCAGTACAACCTCTGCGGCCTCCTAATAAAGGTTCCAGGATACAGAAATTTGGAACTACTTCTGTTCTCACATCCAGTTAACAATTTGGTTGCATAGAAGATTACAGATTGAAGCCATGGCTGAGAACTTGATGGGTATTGGGCTCCCCTGCTTTACATTCAGTCTTTTGCCTATGATTTTCATTCACAACTCAGTCCCCAAGAAGGGTCCATCACCCACCTGCAGAGATGCCAGGTTTGGGGGCAGAACACCCCCCTAGCCTAAGCCTTCAACTCTGGCTCTAGTTCAGAGACTGGGTCCTCTTACTCCTGTGAAGTCTCAGCCACTACTGTCTCCAGGCCCCGTCCATACCTGTCTTGTAGGAGGGTTGCAGCCTGGTGGCAGTCATGGACCCTGCATAGCCTGCAGATGGTAGGTGCCCTGGCCAGGGGCATGCCTCTCTTCAGTACTGTTCCCAGCTCATACTCAGATCTTCCTCCACCCACTCTTGTCTTTATGTTCTAGCATCACAGATGTCAACTTCCTGTTTTGCTGTGGGTTTCAAGTGACAAACATAGAGGGCTGTTGTTGTTTTGCTTTTGATGAAGAAGGTGATGGCTATAAGCTCCCATCAGCAGGAATGGACCTGCCCAGCCACCATTCCTTTCCTGCTATGGTAAAGTGAACTTTCTGAACTGTGAGCCAAAATAAACCTCAAGTATTTTTTATTTATTTATTTATTTATTTATTTATTTATTTATTTATTTATTT
>NW_026593895.1:2013645-2034167 GCF_907164565.1 Psammomys obesus
TTTATTTATTTATTTATTTATTTATTTATTTATTTATTTATTTATTTATCTATTTATGTATTTATGTATCTATCTATTTATCTATCTATCTATCTATTTAATTTATTTATTTATTTAAGATGTCTGTGGACAATAACTAATTTATTTTATATCCTTATTCATTTTCAGGTGAGGACTTCTTTGGGTTTATGTGATGTATGTTCAGCTTCTGGAATCAAAGGCAACACTGCACTCTGGTCGTCTGAGTCATCTGAGGCCAGTGGGTTTCCTGCAGACCCTAGAGGTGAAAGCATGTCCCTATGCAGGGCAGAATGCTTCTCTGGCCAGTGCCACAGCTTCAATTGTTTCCAGATGGAGGAAGGGAATACTTCTTGGACCCGTTTTGATATCATGTCCCCTGCTGATGTCAGCCAGTTAACAGCTCTAAGTGGAGACTAGAGTCTGGCTCATAGGACAAAAAGCAATCTCAGCCCTTAAGACCAGAGGTGTCTGATTTGTAGGACAGAGTGCTTGTACCTGCTACTTCATGTCACCCCAGAACTGTTGCTGATGCTACTGGAACCACCTATTTTTGTTGGTGCCCCTTTCAATCCGAAGGAGCAGAGGTGCCTGACATGTGGCTCTCTACCAAGGCTGGGAGATGTTGAGTCTTGGGGCTCTAGTTAGTCTGTACTGCTCCACCTATCCTTCAGAGCTCTGCTTTGGCTGCCCTGGAACACTTTCAGGGTTCACAGTTGTTCCTGGAAGGTAAGAGTGGGGAGAAACTACTGTAGTCATCTTACCTTGATCAAAAGCCTACTATGTTCCTTTCACAGGGTTATGGTGTGTCTTTGAAACACAGAGAAAGGTACTTATTTCTGTTCATACTTATTTCCCCTATCTTTTTATCTATGTGTTTGTTTGTCTATCACTATGTAGCCTAGGCTGACCTAGAACTTATATATCCTCCTGGCTCAGGCTCGCGAGTGCTAGGGTTTCAGGTATGTGCCACTATAACCAGCTACTGATATAATTTTAATTTGTTTTTATTCACTGACAGTTTCACACATATACACTCACATGTAATGAATTTCATTTTCACCCTCTATTAATTTATCTCACTGTTCCTTCTACTGAAAACTTTTTCTTCTAACATGTACCTTTACTTTGATGTCATGTGTGTGTCCTGGAGTTAGTCAGGGTTGCCTGAAGAGTATGGGGGGTGGTTATTTGCTGCTGACATAATTTTTGAATAAAGAAAACAAAAATTTGGTTCAAAATTCAAAATATACATAAGATCTCTACTCAGACAAGTGCATCCCCCACATCTTCCTCTTACTCCTCTTCAGACTTGTCAGTAAAACTTCAGTTCATGACTATTTTCCCTGCATTTAAAAAAAAAAAAAAGGTTTATACCCTTGCATCCTTGTTGCCCTGTTTTTTTTTTTTTAATATGTTTTTATTTATTACAGTTTATCCACTTTGTATCCCAGCTGTAGCCCCACCCTCATCCCCTCCCAATCATACCCTCCCTCCGTCATCTCTTCCCATGCCCCTTCCTCAGTTCACTGATAGGAGAGGTCCTCCTCCCCTTCCATCTGACTCTAGCCTATCAGGTCTCATCAGGACTGTCTTTCATAGTCTTCCTCTGTGGCCTGGTCAGGCTGTTCTCCCCTCAGGGGGAGGTGATCAAGGAGCTAGCCACTGAGCTCATGTCAGAGAGCCCCTGCTCCCCTTACTAGGGCGCCCATTTGGAGACTGAGCTGCCATGGGCTACTGCTGTGCAGGGGATCTAGGTTGTCTCCATGAATGGTCCTTGGTTGGGGTATCAGTCTCAGAAAAGACCCCTGGGCCCAGATTTATTGGTTCTGTTGTTCTCCTTGTTTTAGCAAAGGCCTGACAGTCTGTTAGCAGTTGATGATTCACACCCCAGAAACTCCCAGTCCTCACAACCTGGAAGCTTCTCCTGTCAGCACCCTTGGAGGTTCGTGCTTCTGCATAAACCCTTTCTCTCCATTCTGCTCACTTTCTTCAGTCTGTCTAATCCCCCTGGTTGCTTGCCATCTCCCTTCTGATGTTACTGATGCAGGGTTTTTTCCCCCAGACTTTCCTCATAATTCTTATTCTTCATCAATCATTTGCATATATGAGTCCAGTTCACAGAAATGAGGGATCTGTGCATCCTAATGCAGTCTCCATTAGAGTTGGCTGTGAAGAGTTTTCAGTGACTCATATTCCAGTCCACTAATAAGAATGGCCAGAGGATATGAACACTGGGTGCTGATGTGATATGCTGCTTACGTTTTAAGATCATACGCTCAGGAGGGAAGTGAGATATTTTCCACCAAATATGGTCGATAAAACATAAAATGTTAACAATTATACTTCACCACTTTTTAAAATGTCACAAGATAGAAACTACACCCAACGCTGTCATAATGCTGGCAGGCTGCTCTTTTACCTCATACCCATTTCACAGGAACAGGCAAACATCCCTGGAGGTTTGGAGTTGACTTGGCTTCTTCTCACTGGAGGCAACACCCTTTACGCTAGCTCTTTCCTGAATCCTCTGAACAAGCCAGGCCTCTTTCCCATTGCTTTCTCTCACAGCAGAGCCTCAGCACAGGGATGGGAACACCCTTCCTTGCTCACTGAGTTCACACAACAGGCATTTCTTGAGTATGTTCTGAGTTGCAGGCTGCAGGAGCCAATGCTTATGAAACACTTGCAGTTTCTGCCACACACAGGAGTGCAGTAAATACCAGTCTTTATTCTAGACTGGCAAAGTCACTGGCTGATATCCAAGAAGCACCAGCAAATTAGCAGATTCTACATTCTAGTCTCTTACTTTGCCAGAAGCTGGTGTTCTCATTAGATGCCATTAGAACAGCAAAGATACTTGCCAAGGCTGACCATTTTAACAAGCAACAATGAAGTGACCTATATTTCTCCTGGGAGCTACAGGAAGCTCAGGAGCCTACAGGTTTTCAGGCAGTATTCCTTAGGGAGAGTCTGTGATAGTACAGAAACTTATAATATTCCCAATCATCTCAGACAGAAACAAAACACAGTGTGCTGCTCCTAGGAAGGCCTTTCACATACCCTGTGACTTGGGTAAGTAACTTGAACTTCCCTTAGCTTGAGGCTACAATCTGGGTTTTCAGATTTGAAAAGCACTGCCTGCCTTTGCACTAATTGGCTTTGCTTAGACCAGCATGAAATTCGACATCAACAGTTCTTAGCTGATGCCCAGCACTCCTTAATAAAAACACTACAAAACCTAAACACATCTCATATGGTCCTTTCCCTACTGGCATTCTAAATGTCTAAATTCTAAATGTCTAAGAGAAGGCTCTTATCCTATGGTATTTAGGTGCCATGATGCCACTGGCCAGTTGAAAGCTCCACCCCAGCTTTCCCATCTCCCAAAGGACCTCAGATAGCTGTTAACCAGGAGGCAAGAGCCCACACCTGGCTGTCTTCAGTGGCCAGTCCCTTGTTGAAGGCACACAGGCATGAATATCCTCAGGACCTGCACTAGGCAAATACTTTTCCACATGACATCCATCTTCTCCCCTGCTTTCTATGCCTGAGATTCTAATATCTGGGGATATGATGTACAAGGATCTTTTTTTTTTTTCCTGGCCTGCAGAGGGAAAAGGACAGCAAAAAGACTAATCAGTCTTGGGATGTAGAGACCAAGACAGGACTCCTCCAGGAAGTCCAGGGAAGGTATCCTGAATCATAGGGTACAGAGTCTGACTAGAACATCTGGGAAAGGCACTTCCAACAAGGCTCAAGGAACAGAGAGGCCTGTAGGAGAATCAAGTGAACCCAACAGTTCTGCTGGTGGGAGTATGGGCAAGGCTGGGGACTGTGAAGTGGTAGCTCTGTGATAAGAGTGTCCTATGAGCAGGGCGCACACAAGGCAACCTTGTGTACTCTCTGGGGCTGGAGCTAAACCCAGAAGGCCATTAAGGTCCAGTGAACAGATGTTGACAGCAGGGATGGAGAGGAGGGCATATTTTAGAAAGTTTGGAAATGGATTGACATGGGTAGTGCAAGGAAAGGCCCACTAGACTCTGAGTTTCCTGATATCTGCTCAGGGGCATTCTTTAGAAGGCAACAGTATATGTAGAACACATGTACCTGGAAGTTATAGAGATTTCTCAGGGTATGTGGCCTTATACAGTAAAACTGCATGAATTTTGAATCTTGAGTGGACCTGGTCACCCTGTACTTCTAATTATACTGGACACTTAGAGTTTCTGATACTTGGTTTCATGACTTTTTTTTTTCCTCAATCAATGACTCTGTTCATGTTCAGCTTCTGTTTTTTTGTTTGTTTGCCGCCCCCCGCCCCCTTCAAGCCATGGTTTCTCTGTATAACATCCCTGGCTATTGTACTGGAACTCACTCTGAAGACCAGGCTGGCCTGAAACTCATTGAGATCCATGTGCCTCTGCCTCCCAGGAGGTGAGATTAAAGGTGTGTACCATGATTGCTTGGCTCCATCCAGGTTCTTAAGGCTTATTTAAGGTTGCTTCACTGTGAACACTTGAACCAGTTTGAAAGTGTGGTAAAACTGTAGGCAATCACTTTGCAAATAAACTTCTATGATAAATGGCAATGCAGATGGAATGAATCCCACAGCTACCTCAAGAGGGGATGCACCGGTGATGAACTCTTCCCAGGTGACATGGAAGCAGTCCAGAGGGGACATGAGTGGGCCAGGGATGCAGAATAATTAGAACAAGGCATCCGACTCTGCTGGATTCTGGGTCATTTTCTATTTCTGATGGCTCAAATTCCTGCTACTGCAAAATAGAAATCATAGTTTAACAGTGGAGGCAAAGACACAGACCTCAGATCAGCCAGTGCTACATTTAAACTCTATTTCCAGTGCCCATGAGCAACTCTGTGCACCAAGGCCCCAAGTTCCCACCATACAATGGGAATGCCTGCATACACTCACAAGACCTGTGGTGACTAGAGATAAAGCCCCTGGCAAAATGCCTGGGACTGAGGCATGCCACAAATGGAAGCTAGAGAAGGTTCCCGCATGCTGGCCTAAAAGGAGGCCACAGGAGAGAATCCCTGCTCAAGGTGATGCTCAGGCAAGCCTACCAAGGCCCCAGAAGCAGCACAGATCAGCAGGTCTTGTCACTGCAGTTCAGAAGCCCTTACTCTGTGGATTAGATTCCTCTGGCTAACCAAGTCAAGCCAAGTCCTGGCTGAATTGGCACCTCATGGTGTCCTGAGCAAGTGACCAAAGGGCAAGGGAAGGCACTAAAAACACCTGGAAGTCTTTCTGTCATCAGGCACTAAAGTTTCCCTTCCTTGGCTCTTACTGGGTACACCCTACTGATATCTATGAAGCATGCCCTGAATAATGAGCTTCAGTGAGGTAGCAAACCAAGCAAGGCACAGAGATTTCAGGGGACAGCAAGGCACTAAGGAGAACTTCAGGCATGGGGCCATCACCACAGCGCATTCCAGCAAATGGTCTTGTGGTTTCTCTTGGCTCCTGCACTCTCTTTCACCCATGGAAGGTTCTTGACAAGGCTTATGACTGTGTGATTCTCCTACCTCAGTGTTCCCAGTTATGGGCTTGTGTCATCATGCTTGGTAAAGCCTTTACCAAACACGTCAGGCTGATGAGGTGTTGGAAGCTGCTCTGAACTGGGGTCACTGGGCCATTCCAGCATTATTGCTGTCTCATGCTGAGTGATTCCTTACTATGGGCTTTCTTCTGGACTGTATGGTGAACACTCTTGAGCCCTCACTAGCTGCCCATAGCACCATCTCCTCAACTGTCTCCAGATGTTACCAAACATCCCCTGGAGTCACAAACATTACTGAGGAAAGACCACATTCTGTGAGGACAAGAGTACAAGCAAGCAAGCAAGCAAGCCAGCAAGCAAGCACTCTTGAGAAATAACATGAATGCTCTTAAAAGGAAGGTGCTTATGAGTTGTCCCTACCCCTTGAAGATCATGACATCCACTGGTTGTAGCTCACAGGGTAAGATACAGGGCCCAAAGGAAGGAAGTTCATAAGTTCCATATGCTTCTAGGAAAGACCCCTAAAGATCTGACCTAGCAGTCACTTTCCCAGAAATGCCTGCTTCAAACAGAAAGCAGAAAACTGACTGGAGACATTAAGGAATGGGTTGGGACTACGAAAAAAGGATCAGGAGAGCTGAGGCCTGGAAAGTTGAGCCTTTAAAAAAAAAAGTAAGGGGCAGGGGAAGCTTTTAAAATTGGATTAGGAATGATAAGCACAGGACGGGTTGGGCTTATATTGGGGTGAAAGGTGGCCAGTTAGCAAGATGGAAAGAAAGGACTCCTAAACTCCCTCTGCTATCAAAGAGAACAATCTCCTGACTGAGACTGAATCAAGCACTGATATGAGGGAATTGAAACTCAAGGCAGGAGAGATTGCAAGAGAACATTCACTCGCACTAAATGAATTCAAATCTCCCCAACCAGATGCAGCCAGTCTCAGCGTGGATTCACTCACAGAAAGACTCTGGGGCTGCAGCACTCTTGAGGATCAGAGTAAATGGGAACATTCCCAAGACAAGCAATGTCCAATTTAGGAAGTGGAAAAAGGATAGAGCATCACAAATGACAGAGAGGGGAGTAAACATAGGATGCCAGATACTGTCCAGCCCAGAACCATTTCTCCACCTTTTGTTTTCACATATTCTAATGAGAGACAGGAAGATCATGAATTCCAGACAAAACTGAGGGCAGTTCTTTCCAATTCCTGATACAGCACACGTGGCCAGATAGTAATGGGGACCCAGTGGCTCTGTAACAACTTCACCACTCTTCAGGATTGAAGTAGAACCATCGAGCACTGGAAAGCTAATATAGTTTCATGTAAACAATACCAATTGTCCATCAATAAGATGAACTGAACCTGTAAGCACAGAAGGAAAGGAAAGGAAACTGCTGGCTACCTAGCTACATCCTGGCAGGCCTTTCAACTCATTATCTCACCTCCTCGATTCCCTAAGAACAAGGACTCTAATCTCAGCAGAGGTGACTCACTGACCTAAGGTCAGTTAGCAAGAGCCAGAGAAGAAGTCAGAACTGTATGAGGGTATGAATTTCATCTGTGTTAGTCACCAGAGGGGAGACAGCGGAAGGCTTGTGGCAGCTGTAAGAGCTCCTATACACAAAAGCTTTTATGTCAGGACCAGAGTTCCAAATAAAAAGTGGAACCATGTAACTACTAATAAATATGATTTTGAAATAATCATAAATGACAAAAAGCAAAAATGAGAAAGGAAGAACATTTGAACTTATCATAAAATAGACAGATTACCAATATCTAGCTGCCCAAACAGCCTGTCATTCCAGCCACTTGGGAGACTGAGGTAGAAGGATCATTCAAGTCAACCCTGGGCAACATGACTTTGTAAATCATAAATAAGTCCCACAGGCAGTATATATAAATAAACAGACAAGGAAAGTGAATTTTTCTAATAATAAATATTCTAATCACTTGTTAATAAACATAAAAAGGACCCATAAATCAATTAAAAAAACACAAATGACCTGAAAAAATGACTGGCTGTTATAAAGAAGTTACTCCCAAAAGAAAAAAAACAAGGATCAAAACACTATTTTAAAAAAGATGTTTATTTATGTTGATAATTGTAAATAGTCATTCTTATAGGGAATAAGATACTGCAATGGCACAGTTATGGAGTTGCAACCTGAGAAGCCCTTTCATTTGTATATATTCCTGAAATCTGGGGGTAACCATTAAAACTAATTGTGTGAGAGAGGGATGATAACCTTCCGTGTCATCAGCAGAAAACCACCAAATAAATACAAGGGATTCCCATCATGTGCTTGTCAAAAGGAACAAGTGAGACTGATGTGCAGATAAAGCTGATATGTAAAGTTTTCCATGACATGTGCAAGCTACAAAAAAAGTTGCAAAATAAAATGCAACTCCATTTGTGAAAATCCATGTCTGTCTTGCTGCAATAAGGCACCCAACAGAGAAAGTATTTTCACGAAACTGCCCCAGGGCTGGATCTGCAGCCAGCCAATGCTTTCCATGCTTTCTAGTGTTTGGGCTCTCTGCAAACATGCATTATATTTATAACTCATTTTAAAGGTGATGAGGAAAATATTCCACACATAAAGTCAGGGAGACCAGCATTGTCATACACGTGCAGTGGAGGGTAAGCTGAATGAGCTCCTCTTGCATGTGGCAACCACCCCCGAGATTTATAAAACTCATGACCCAATAATTTTGTTGATATATGCATTATCCAAGAAAACTATCATTAGATGGTTCTAATGATGGAAAAATCTAAAGCAATACAATGTAATGACAGGTGACTGGTAAGTCAAGGCACAACAAGGGGCTGGATGTTGCTAGTTAGACTGAGATAGACTGGATGTGAAAGGTTGACCACAGACCAAGAACTGAAGGATGCTAGGAAGCATTTGTGGTTATGGTCCCATTTTTGTAATTACTGAAACATTACAACATTGCTGTAACAGACTCTGACCTGGGTAAATTAGCACTAAGGTGAACAATTGTCATTTCTCTTAAGGGCAAGCTGATTTAGTCAATTTCCTTTTATTCTTTATGCTTATCTGTATTTTTTGTTTTTCTTCTAACTATGAACACATATTAGTTAAGAAATAAATAAGAGGCAATTTAAGAAAAAAGCAACGCTATTCCATGGCTGGATAAGCTCCAAGCAGATGGCCCAGTAATTCCTATGACACAAGTACCCAGGCAGAATTTGGGGGCTGAGATGGCAGCAAAGAACACTCAGTGACATTCAGAAAATATTCTCCATCTCATGGGTCCACCTTGGCCTAGCTATGTATTCTGCTGTATGCTGACCTCATGGTCTTTCAGGCACTGAGCTAAACTTTAGGGACAGAAGAAAAAAAGAAAGGAAGGAAGAAAGGAGGCAAGCAAGAGAAAGAGAGAGAGAAAGGAAAGAAAGAAAGGAAAGGAAGGAAGAAGGAAGGAAGGAAGGAAGAAAAAAGGAAGAAAAGAGAAAGAAAGAAAGAAAGAAAGAAAGAAAGAAAGAAAAAGAAAGAAAGAAAGAAAAAGAATTATTTAGGGAGGTCAAAAAGTGAATTTGGTAAGGCCATGTTTGGGAGCAGCTCCGTAACATGCAGGCACATGCAGGCAGCACAGGGAGCGGACAGAAGGGGGTTCCAGAGAAGGCAGTGCTTGCCAGGCTGGGAAGGGCCCAGAGACGCAGGCAGGACCCAGAGCCTCTGCCCTGCAATTTAGGCTCAGGAATCTTGGCTTTGTTTTTACTGCAGTGGAAAGACAAGGAAGAACACCAGAAAAACCTTGCTGCACAACTGGATGTTGGACCATGGGTGAAATCCAGAAAAAGTACAACAATGGGAAGGAAGGACATGGCTTCAGTTCATATGAGAGACTGCCATGATGAGGGAGGATCAAGGTGGGCCAGGAAGTACTAACTCAGTGACAGGCGCACAACACTAAATCCTGATGCCAGGGTGCTCCTTGGCTCCCACTACCACACCAGTAGGAAATATTAAGGGGTTCACCTGGTCAAATCCAGCTAATCTTGGCCTAGGACAGGAATGCTAAAAAAAAAAAAAAAGTGGGAAAGGTCCTGGAGCAGCTGGAATGGGTGATAACTTGAACTTGTGATGGAACACCACCCCAGGCTCTCCAACCTGTAAGTGTCCATTTAGGAGCCTTAATATGCTAGGAGGACCAATATATAGTACACATGAGCACAAAAAAACCCTGCGTATTATAGCTACTGCAGGAATGCATATAAACCACTCCGAAAGGGCATACTGGTTGAGTCTGGGATGAAAAGGACCCAAGCAACCCCACAGAACAAATGACATAAATCATTAGCAGCAAGCAGCAGTTTAACCACGGGGCTAAGCCCTTGGCCTGGGTGGCAACTCTTCTTTCTCAAAAGGCTCACCCAGCATTTATTTTAACTCCTCTGGCTCAGGTTCCACACACTGAAGGAGGAAAAGGGGAACAAGCCATTGTCATGAAAGCTTAAACTACATGCCCATGCCCATGGGCTTCAGAGCTAAGAATCAATGCAATGTGACTATTGAATAGAGATTTATACCCAAAACAAACAGAAAGCCAAATATCCTGGAAGAAGATACTTTTGAAAAAAAAAAATCAAAGGAATTAATGCTTTTCTCCTGAAGCAAGATGAGGACACTGTACCTGCATAAGAATTACATTTTTGAGACTTGAGCGAAGTATATGGGAACAAAGGCCATGGCTGCTGGAAATTGGCTTTAAGGTGCAAAGAAGAGATATGGTACAGGCAGAAACACACATGTCATAGGGAGGGGTACTTGTTGTACTCCTGTATGCTTCACTTAGGAGCCTTCTCACATGCATGGTGCCATCAGCTACTAAGTACTGATCTCCTGAATTCAGGTGGCCAGGGCCTCAACTCAGCAAACTCTAACTGCTATCTGTGACCCCCCCCCCCCAACTCATGGTTCCACAGCTATACATCCATGCCAGTTCTGTATCTTGCCCAGTTAGCTGGTGAGAGTTCTTGCACTCTGGGCTTGTTTGAAGGTGGAATGCAAATGACTCCCTCAGAACACACCTGCTGCTTCCCCAGTGAGCACTTAAGACAAGTCAGCAGTCACTGTTGTCACCCAGCCTTCAGGGTCACTTTGAAGGTTAAAGGAGACAGTTAATGTTTTTGCATGAGAGTACACTCACTAAATATTAGCTGCCAGACATCAGAAAAAGCAGCTTTGGAGATGGGTTTAATTTTCTGTATATTAATTCATATAACTGCCAAAGTTACCTAGGAGGTCATAGCTGCTACACTTTCCTGAGGCAGTTTCTCAAAGATCTGGTTCCATTTGATTGTAGTTTGAGAGCTATGAAATATCAGATTGCCACTTAGCCTCTTTTAGTGTCTTCATTTTCATATCTGAAAAATGATCCACCTGCCTCTCCCAAAGCCATACAACAAAACTTAAGCAACACAACTCAGGTATTGTACCTAGCATAGGATGTCTGCATAGCAATGTCAGTGACCCTAGGCTTAGACATCTGCCCCAAAGAGGTTGCTGTATATTTGGGAGCAGTAGTAGAATGCTGGAGCTTTTCTGTTCTTCATCCTGGGAAGGTGTCAGGTATAGAAGGTTCCAGCAAAGTAGGAGATAAGACTGTGTAGCAAAGAACCCTCTTCAGGTGACAAAGCAGAAGCAGTACAGAGAAGGAAATGAGCACAGGGAAGCTAGTGGCAATAATGTCAGTGGTGACAAAGGAGGCAGTACTAGTGGAGATCAAAAAGGTGGAGATGACAATTAAAGTGAGTGGGTGTTAAGAGGGTACAAGCGGAGCTGGCAGAAGCAGAGGCGAAGCAGAGGTGGAAGCAGAGATAGCAGAGATAGAGGAGGTAAGTATGCTGATGCTGGAGTTGGTACAGAACCTGATGGTAGAAGCAAATGAGGTTGAAGGTAGAGGAAGTAGAAGGTATGGACATGGTTAAAATGGAGGTGACCGAGGTGGAAGAGATGGCAGAGGTGGTGGTGATGGAGGTAGAGGAGACATTGGTGGCGGAAGAGGTGGTGGTAAGGTAGAAGAGGTGAGGCGTAAAGATGGAGATGATGGAGACAGAGTAAGGAGAGGAGGAGGAGGAGATATAGGTGGTATTAATAGAGGAAGTAGAGATAGTGAAGACAGAGGTGATGGTGGTAGAGGCATAGACACTGGAGATGAAGGTGGTCCAGGTAGCAGAGATGATGGAGGTAGAGGTCGTAAGAGATGATAGAAGTCGGAGAGGTGGTGAGCTGGTACAGGAAGTGGGTAAGTGATAGTGTAGAGGAAGAGGTGTAGATGTAGGTAGTAAAGATAATGAAGGAGATGGTGGAGGAGATGGAGGTAGAGGTAGAGGTGGAGATGGTAGAGATGTTGGAGCTGGTGATGGTGATAGTGAAAGTGGAAATGGTAGACATGGTGGAGAGCATGGAGGCAGTAGAAGTAGAGGTCATAGTGGAGATGGTGGAGGTGATGAAAGGATGGTGGTAGAGGTAGGGATGCCAATCTTGAGTACCTACTGAGAGCATGGGTTATGTCACCTCTTTTAATGTCCCAACGAACTTACGTTACACAGATAAGAAAGCAAAGTTTGTAAGGCCTACTAACTTGATCCTTAGTAATACAGGTTATGGCTTAAGTGCGAACTATCCCCCCACAGACTTACTTGCTTCAATATTTGGTCCCCACATGATAGCACCACTTTGGAAGGTTGCAAAACCTTTGAGACAAAGGTCTTAGCTGACAGACACAGGCACTAAGAATGGACCTTAAAGGTTATAGCCCAGATCTGCTTCCACTTATCTCTGCTTTGTGACTAGCCAAAAGGTAAGCAAGTTGTGCCCACACAATCTCCTACTACTATGCCTTCCTTCCCCACTATAAATGGGTTGCACTCTGTGAATTAGTAGCCATATATACTCCTGAAGTTGTTTCAGAAAGGTATTTGTTCACAGAAAGGAGAAATGTAACTAACATAACTAGTGTATACGGCAAGACAGCATCTAACTCCAGAAACTGGGTGCTTAACCCTATCCTCACACTACACTGGGAAACTAAAAGGCTAGTAGACAGAGATGTGAGAGACAAGAGCCCTGCTATGTGAGGACAGTGGCAGTTACACTGTTTTGTTATCCCGGCCTGGGATTACTAATGGTGATTTCAGCTGCCACAAGGACACAAGGGCTTGTGTCTCTAGGGCTCTAGGCAACACCGTCATTAAGTAACCTGTAACCAAAGCTAATAATGCTATCCTTCTAACAATGCAGACTCCCAGTGTTCAAGGTCTTATGTGATGTGGTAAACTCCACTTCAGCACATCAGTGGTGCTGAAAGCCCAGTACTAAATACTGTACTATGTGGTTCTTAACTCACTCAAGTGCAGGGCTATTTTCTCACATATAAGGAAAAAGGGCACAGGGCACAGGTTCCCAGCTCCTTTGCATCTTCTGTCTCTCTAGTGCTTGGGCATTTCTACTGTGCTAATCCATCTACTCACAGCTCATAAGAGCATACAAGTGAGGTGCCGTGAACAAAATGAGGCATGGGTAGGGCAGCTTGCAGACAATGCTCTTTTTCCCAGCCTGGTACTGAGGTAAGGCTTCAAGCTTTAAATTTTTCAGGAGTCTCCTTTGGGCTAGGAGTGGTAAGCTCAGTGGTGACACATGCTCTCCCTTGCTCTGGAGGCAGGCTCCTTTCCCTGTGGCTGATGTCCCCATTCACCATGGTTCTGGTTTCAGGTCACTGTGCCTCCTTTGAGATGCTGACAAGGCTCCCTGCATGTGGCTCACGTGTTCTTTACAACCTGCAACACAGGCTTTCTTGGGTCTGTGCTCCCTGGGCCCACAGCATCCGGCCTGCTTCCCACATTCTCTTCCAAGCTGATGCAGAGAGGCAGCATGGTGTGGTGGAAAGAGCAGACTCCATCTATCAGCTGTACGTCTTCTGGCAGCTTGCTCAGCTGCTTCTGAGTTCTTTCATTTGTAGAACACATGTAATATAATCTAGCTTGCACGGCTGATGCCAGGATCAGTGATAACTTATGAAAGGGGCCTGGCACAAAGCACAGGCTCACAAAATCACAGTGACTACTGTCCTGTAAGAACCATACCTTTCGCTTGACACTTCTCAGTCATCTGCTGGTCACCCTGAATCACATGTCTAGAATTAAGCTCACCACTTTCCCCAAAAGCAGTGGCTCACGTGACTTTCTTTCCTTAAATGGCACCATTATTCTTCTGGGCTTTTAAGCTCAAATCTCTCTCCAGCTTTCAGTCCTTGCAGACATTAAAACTATCTACGGCCACACTTTCAGCTAGGTCCCTCAAAACCACATGCCAATCTCTGTTCAGCCTCACCTCCCATGGCCTATGCATCAGGCACTTGTGCAGGCTGGGGCCTCACAGCTGCTCCTTGTTCCACCCTGCAGGCTGCCATGGGCATCTTGGTCATTCTGCAAACACTGCTTCCACTAAGCGGTCTTCTTGGCAAAGCTCCCTTCTTCCCCTCCAGAAACCTGAATGCACTTGTTTCCTGTTTATGTGCACATACTTTCCTCTCTTTATTCTGAAAAATATTTACTGAGCACCTATTATATGCCACAAAGTGCATTCCTGGCCCCACTGATGAATCACCCTTTCTGAATGACACTGGTCAAAACTGTGCTCAACTTTTACAGGAAGGAGGGGGAAAGCCACAGACTAGCAAGTACCATTCAACATGGTATGTACTGTGTATGCTAGAATCTGGAGCCCCAGGCCCCAGGAGGGGGGATAAGGTAGCAGAGGGCACTAGGCACTCCCTGGTGGCCTTCCCTCCTCAGCAGATCCCCTTGTTTCTAAAGTCTAACATACTAACAAACAGGGGAAGGAGTCTAGAAAAAAAAAAAAAGTTGTGGATCTGCTTACAGTCCTTCTTTAACAGAGGAAAGCAGGAAGAAAGGACTGACCACTCATAGGGACAGACAAGAGGATGTGCACATGGGGAAGATGGGAGTAAGACTTCTGTGCTGGGAAAGAGCCAGCGCCCAGGAGGAACACAAACATTTCTGAGTTTTGTGCTTTCTCCAGAATTCAGTCTTAGAAGCTAGCCACTAAACGTTCTCTTCTGTGCAGCTGAGGCATTTGGGAGGATGAGGTCTTAAAGAACTGGGAGGTCTTTGTGGCCCACAAGCTAGAACATGGGCATCATTTCTCTCTGTCCCAGAGGACTCCACAGGTGGAGCCACACCTTGC
The DNA here is from genome assembly GCF_907164565.1 of Psammomys obesus. Classification (NCBI taxonomy): domain Eukaryota; kingdom Metazoa; phylum Chordata; class Mammalia; order Rodentia; family Muridae; genus Psammomys; species Psammomys obesus. Next base: position 2,028,429 of record NW_026593895.1, read on the forward strand.
CTCAATCCTCCCCATCTCCCCTCTATACCTGAGGCCTCCATGAAACAGAATCGATGTGGAATTAATGAATGTTTATGTATTTAAAATTAAAAAGAGGGAAAAGGTGGAAGTATCATTAAAGAGAACTTATTACTTAGGTCAATATGCAGTTTGATGTTTGCTTCACAGAATCACTCATGATAAAATAATGGGCAGATTACCACCCCACTTCAAGGATAAGAAAATTGAGACCAGAGGACATGAAACCATACTCAGCACAAGACTGTCCCATTACCAAGGCAGAACTAGATGTCTATGGGACCTTAAAGAATACTTGTCCCTTTACTTACTCATTTCAGTGGGTTCCCATGATTAGCCACAGCCAATGGGGTTTTGCCAGAGAAAGCAGTCAGCTCTATGGGCTTTCCCGGGCATTCCAGCATTTCACAGGAGTCCCCGCCAGAAGACAATAAAATGTACTGATTGAAGAGACACAAGTCACCTCAACCTCAGCCCCAAGAGAGCCGATTCCAAGCACAGAGTGAGGACTAGCCTCTGTCCCAGTTCTTTCATCTCCTAGTAGAAGTCACAAAATGACAGCTGAGTGCATGTTAGAGGACAAGTAAGATGTCAAGAGATCCCATAAGCACAACTCTAAAGATGGCTGGGGAATTCACCTTCCTGTATCTAACACACAATAAAAATTTTCTTGGTGTGTGAGAAATGTTAGTGTGAACAGCAACTGTCCCCAGCCTCCTTGTATAATGCCTAGGCTACCTGTGGGACTCCTAGTAGGCATTCAATAAAGCCCAGAGAGGAGGCTTCTCCATCCCAGAGAGCAGGAGATGGAGCCAGATCACCTTCAGTAATAAAACTTACCTTAGCATACATAGGTTCAAGCTCACAGCATGCATGTGCCCATGTTCATGTACTAATCCCAAACTGAAGAACTCACTATGACACCATACAGGATTCCAAGTCACTGGTGACAGGGCAAAATCAGCCCGTGGTGCAGGGCAACACTTCCACAGTATTGCCTACAGCAAGTCTCCATCCCCCTCTCAAAGACAGCACAATGACTCCATCTTAAAGATGAGGAGATGGAGACACAGGGAGGAATGCTAACGGCCGAGCGATAGAGACACCCTAGCCCATCAGATTTTGACACCCAGGCTCTGCCAGATCAGCTGCATGACTGTCCCCTGTGACTAGTATGCCTACAGCTCTCCCTCAGGTGCATGAGAGCCTTCCATTGGCCTCAGCAGCTCACAGTTAGCCCTGGCAAAATTCAATACTCTACACTTATACCTAAGCTTACACCTATCATGTAGGCACAGGGAATAGCTATGAGGGAATCTTACAAAGTACCGCAGCCTCTATTTCCACACTAAGAGACCATCATGGCAGAATAAGCATGTTGGTACTAAAACACCACTAAATCTTCCTCTCCTGGACTGTCAGCCTGGATGGTACACACTTTTCTTCCTTGCCTGCCAAAGTGGCCAGGGGAGGCCTGCATGAAACTCCAAGACTGGTCCACCAGGTAGCAGATGGCAAAATTCTAGCCTGAGGACTCCACCACCTTACTCCTGCCATGCCCTGCACCCTGCATTGCTCAGAGGTCCAGAACGAGCCCATCTCCTCTTGGACAGGATTCCACTCTCCATGCTATCCCACATCCTCCAGATTGGGTTCCACTGTCTATGTCTGCCTCACTTCCTTCTAGATCTGGCTCTGTGTCAGCATCTACACTTAAAGGAAACATAAAGGGAAAAGAAAGAAGTGAGGAGAAAAAGAATCAGGGAAGGGGGTGTTGAGAGAGGAGAGGAGGAAAGACTTGGAGGGGAGGAGCATGATGGCTGAAAGGTCTGGAAGGTCTGGAAGCTGCAAATGTTGAGGTCTAAGAGTGTTCAGCAAACAGAAGCCAAACTGAAGAAAAGCAGCAGCTGAAAAAGAGATTGTCAGAGGCTGTATTTTCTCAGCCATTATCAGGATAAAATTAGCCATGGAAAAGATCGAAAACCCTTTTCAGAACTAATACAGCTAAGCCCCACTCTTTGGCCTCCTCTATCGTTTTGAGCTCCACACAACCCTCCTAGCTCCAGCCTGATATCCATCTGCTAGGATGTAGGGTGTTTTCCTCTGTTATTGCCAGCAAAGCGCTACCAGAAAGGAGAGCATACTTTGACACCTCCTACAAGCATAGAACTATTCACAAGCATGTAAAATTCACCCTTTCAAAAGACCCCTGTGTGTAGGGAATGGGACTCCCCTTTACCATCAGTAGGGAGAAAGAAAGGAGGTGGAAGAGCTTTGTGGGAGAACTGCCTCTCCCCTGGCAAAGCAGAGGACCGGCCTTACAGGTGAAAGAGGAGAGTGATGAGAGAAAAACAGATTTGAGAGGAGGAAAACTGCTACAAGGCCATTTCCTTCCACCCTGCAGAAGCATGTGTGCAAGTTCTGAATAGCCAAGCCCAAAACAGAGATGAAGAAAGCACAGCAGGAAACAGGGTGCTGCACATACAACCAGAAAGAATATATCCATGCCTGAGAACATATGGGCGACTGTGATAATTAGAGCCATAGCTGGCAGATTTTTTAAAAAAAACTCCTTGTTGTAATCTCGACTCACAATTCTTAACATGGCAAGCTACAGTCAAACCTGTGCACGGGCTGCTCTGTGAGAGCTGGCTTCTTAAAGGGCGCTTGGCACTGCTCAGGCACATGCTTAGGACTGCAGGGTGATACTGTCAGGGCTCTATCCTCAATGCTGGCTTTCCTCTACATGCCTGGCAGAAGTGGGCAAGCAGGTGGCTGTGAAGCAGGGAGCCACCGCCCTCTTGTCCCAGTTACCTGGAAATCCTGAACCCATACTTTTACCAGACTCTGCTGTGGCATGCTGCAGGAGAAAACCCCCATGGAAAGCAGGCCCCTCAAGCAAACTGTCAGTTTCAAAGCTCCAAACCATGACAAATGATAAGAGAAGACTTCTTGCCTGCAATAGCTGGTAGCTCAGATTGCTTGGCATGAGGGAGAATACTTTTCTCGAGCATGGGGGAAAATACTTTTTTTTAACTTCCCAACCATCTTTTCCATGTTATAAGCCCTTTCTTTGGAGAATCTGTTATAATCAACAAATTAAACCCTCCAAAGTAAGCACATTACCAAATGAATTTCCAATCGTCAATTGCTAGCATTTAAACAAGTAAAAAACGCTGTGACTCTGGCATCCCTGGGCTCATCCTCGGAACAGCAGCAAGCGTGCAGCGGCAGAGCACTTTGATCTTCCCAAGTCCCGGGAGAAAAATCGATGATACAACTTTAATGCGTTTGTACAGCAAGGCTTCATGTTATTATTATTTTTACCCAATGCAGCTTAACTCAAGCGAAAAAGGTGTACTGGGTCTCAGCACCGCCCTGTGGTGAAAGTGAATTATTTTTCTAAAACCAGATTGTAGTAGAGCCAGCCACATTCACAGGAAACGGCCAATTAAAAAGCAATTATCTCTGTGATTGCAACTTGTTGAAAGGCTGAGACTGTGGTGCTCCTACGGAGGCAGGAGGATGGGTTCGTCCACAGGGTGACTGGTGTTGGTGTAAGCCAGCATGGGGTCTGCTGTTCTTCTCCTATCATGGTGGTAGGCTCTGATCAGGTACGTTTGGGACCTACCTAGAGGGAACCAGGTGTGAGCCTTACCTTCTCCTGGATGCGTCCCAGCTGCTCCTTGTAGAAGCTGAGCTCGGCCTCTTTGTTCTCCAGTTCCCTGGCCTGGTTGGAGGAGAACAAAGCCTGAGTTAGCTGGCAGCAGTGGTGCTGAAGAGGCAACTGACATTTCTGCTCACAATAATGCTCAATGAGAAGAGCAGTGGCAACGTGCAGAGAGCCTATGCTATGGCAGGTCATGCACATGTGTTTGCTCAATTTTCACAATAGCCCTTCAAGGTGGGTAATTAGCACAACCATTTGCAGATGGTAATCACTAACATTTATTGAATGCTTATTTCTGCCTAGTCCTGTTCTACATGCTTCTCAGACATTTCTAGGCTCCTTCCAATGCCTAAGAGGAAAGTAGGGTGTTATAAGTTCATCAGAGTCAAGAATCACAGTGGATCCCCATGATAGGAAATACAACAGAGCAGCCAAGTAACTGTTTAGCAGGATACAGCCACGGAGAACAGAGGTTAACTCGGGCCCAGCTAAAGAACTCGGCCTCCAACCTCACAGTTGGAAAAGAACAGAGCTTGGCACTGTTTTTGGAGTCCTGATATTTGGTGACACACCATGACACTGTCCTATGTGCTGAGCTGTCATGGTAGGAGTCCCCATGTACAGCAAGAAAGGCAGAGTCCTAAAGAGGAGGGTATATATTCCTAACCACCTAAGAGGTGTGTTTGAGTGAGTCCCTTGAAGGCAGCTTAACAGAGCCTCCTTCCTTCAGTCAAGGTAAAGATGTTGGCTCAGCTAGCCAGAGTGAACAGACTGGAGTTAGCAGCCTGGGGGGTGCAACCTAGCTCTCTCCTTAAGTAGCTGGATGACTCTGAACAAGAACAGAAGTGTCCTCTATTTCCCATACCTACAAGACTATCTAAAAGCTGAGGGAACCTGAACAGAAATGAACAGTCAGAACAAGGCCTCTACACAGGTTCACACAACTGGAGCACCTGGAAACATGTGCCCCTTACTGGAGTACCCACATCTTCAGCCTTTTTGAGGATTTCCATTACTAGGTATCAAGTGCGTTGCCTCTGTCCTACCTACACAGATACAGTCCTCGGGGACCTGAGACGGTCCAGGGTACCTGGAAGAGGGATATTACTCCTATTGCCATCTACTTATATGAGGGCTGTATGACCAAGCACTGTACCAGGCTCCTGGTGGCACTTAGCCTCACCATCCCCCAAATAGTACAAGCTTTTCAATGACTGAGGCCTACTGTGAACCTGAGTTCACATGATTTCCAAGTCCTGATCTTTGTTTTTTAAGATACACTAATGGTATCTGCAGAGGGGTCCGAATCCTTTAAAAATGCAAGAGAAGGAAAGAGGTAAATGATAAGCTAGGGTCAAATAGAAGGGGAGGAAGTCCTCCCCTATCAGGGGACTAGGGAAAGGGCATAGGGGGAGAAGAGGGAGGGTAGGTGGGACTGGGAGGGGACTGCAGCGGGATATAAATATATAAATAAATATTCTTTAAAAAAAATGGAAGCAGTAAAATATGGAAGCAATTTTTGTTAGAGCTATTTAGAGTCAAGATAACAAATGAAAAATATTTTCAAGTCAATTAAAGAAGTGTACTTTAGCTGGGCATGGTGGTGCATGCCTTTAATCCCATCATTTGGGAGACAGAAGCAAAAGGATCTCTGAGTTTGAGGACAGCCAGGTCTACACAGTGAGTTCCAGGACAGCCAAAGGTACAAAGAGAAACTCTCAAAAAAACAAAACAAACAAAATAAGACAATTAGGGCTGGAGAGATGGCTCAGAGGTTAAGAGCACTGGCTGTTCTTCCAAATGTCCTGAGTTCAATTCTCAGCAACCACATGGTAGCTCAAAACCATCTATAATAAGATCTGGTAGACTTTTCTGGCCTGCAGGCATACTAGCACACAGAACAGTATATAAACAATCAATAATTTTGAAAGGAAGGAAGGAAGGAAGGAAGGGAGGGAGGGAGGGAGGGAGGGAGGGAGGGAAGGAGGGGAAAGAAAGAAAGAAAGAAAGAAAGAAAGAAAGAAAGAAAGAAAGAAAGAAAGAAAGAAAGA
>NW_026593895.1:2034177-2043578 GCF_907164565.1 Psammomys obesus
AGAAAGAAAGAAAGAAAGAAAGAAAGAAAGAAAGAAAGAAAGAAAGAGGGAAAGGTTCTGAAAGCCCCTTAGCAATGATGCTCCTGCTCCCCCAGAACCTTTCAGAACAGCAGCAATAGGAGCTGCCTGCATACAGTGTGAGCATGTACATACGTGCTGAAGGGCTTGAGGAAAGGACCAAGGCTCAGGCAACACCAGGCCAGGGGATAGGCAGCAGGCTGTATACCTAAGAGTGGAACTGACACTGGCTCTGGACCTGGACAGTGGCCTCTCTAGTCTTGGGTAAGCTGCCTTACCTGTCAAGTGAAGCAAAGAAATAACTTGGCTGAAGAATCTAAAATTCCCAAGAAGGTCCCAGAATGCCTATGCTCCAGCAAAGCTAAACACAGACAAGGGACTACATGCCAGGATTTCTCACAGGATCTTTCAAGAAGGCTCCTGGAATGCCTCTGGAATGCCAATACTCCAGCAAAGCTAAACATAGACAGTGGACTAAATGCCAGGGATTTCTCACAGGATCTTTCAAAGCACACTGATGAGATGATGAGGCTGTGTCCCAGGCACACAGGCATGGCCAATCTGTGTGGGGCCTCACAGCAGCCTAACATCAACTGTGAATGATCTCTGATGCAATCAGAGGAGGAGCGCATGTGATACAATTAAGCAGCCAGTATGGGAATATCTTGCAGAGCTCAGACCTGCCATTTTCTGACCTGTAGCTCCAGCCAAGCAGAAATATGACATCTGAAGGCAAAACTATCACAGGGCTCTTCAACTGCCATTCTCTAGGGAATATTGGGGCAGGAAGAACAAGGAGGTTCATCCAGGCATGTACCCAACCTTCAAATGACATGCCGAGTGTGTCTCTAGACAGAGGCTCCTGGAACACTCAGCCAGGAGCCACCAGGGCACACATCAGCAAAGAGCTGCAGAAGTAAAGCTCTGGGCAGAGATGCCTCATCATCAGACTTACTGCCCAGGCTAGATACTGAGACTTACCAATGTCTGCATGCAAAAGACAATATTAAGATCAGGTAAGAATGTACTGGGTTATTCAGAGAGGGAAAAGTAAAGTCATCCCATCCCATTTGACTGGAAGTCCTGTGGCTTATGACACCTCTCTATGATGTCCCTGCCATGCAGTGCTTGCCTACTCTAGTCACCTGTGAGGCTGGTAATGAAATCTCCATGAGCAATAATAGACAGGACGTAACATAAAGAAGAGATCCCACAGCAGGCACCCAAAAATTTGATCTTGGTGAATGAAGATGAATGATCTTGGTGCAGTCATCAGGCAGTAGCAATCTCTCTACAAAGCGTATAGTCAATAGGCTTCTTAGAAACAGGCATCTCTCCAGGTGATACTGGAGTGGCCATCATGGTCCAGTAACTGGCTTAGTAATTCCTTAGCTGCTTCCAAGTGGCTATCATGAATGAGATATTCCTGAAAAGGGGCTTCAGCTGAGTCAGATGTGTTCATGGAACTCAGTCCTGGTGGGAGAAACACATATATACGTAGACAGTTTCGAAGTCTGATGTGCTAGGGAAACCATGACCCAGTAACTTGTGAGCTAGCAGGCTGCTATTTTGTCTAAAGAAATTCCCAACGAAGACTTCAGGGAAAATAAAGCCTAAATCAAACCAATTATGTTGCCTCCAATACACAGGACAAATATCACCATTATGACAATGTGCACAGTGGAAGGCAAGCTTTGAGTGAGAGTGGAAGGAATCTTCAGTGGATTAGTAGAGGACCTCCTTCCATCAACACTACACTGAGCATTCACACTTTGATGCACCGCTGCTGCTCCACACACAGCAGTAGCAGAGAGAACACATGCCTGAAAAGACACAGTCAGGTTCAAAACCAAGATTAAAGACCCAACACAGAAGGGACACTCAAAGCAGTAGATGGAGTGGGAGCCACAGGCCTGCTGAGCTGGGGCTGAAGCAGGCCAGGGCAACCAGGACCTTGCAATCTTGAAGGATAAAAATAAACCCGTCTTACAGAGGAGAAGCAGGAGCCAATCTGGACATCTGAAGTTTATAAAGGGTGAACCCTGAAGCAAAAAGGAGGCATTGCATATTTCCATAGACCCCTTTAGCACCAGGTTTTCTGTTTGCTTCAATCTAGACAGGAGAGAGGCCCCAGAACCAATGCAGGAGAACAAGCTCAGCACCTGCTTCCTGAGGCCTCTGCAGTGTGGCATCACAACTGTGCAGACAGAAGGAGCTGGGCCTGACCTATAAGCAGTTTTAAAAATGCTATCAGGGTACAAAGGCCATGCTGAAGGTAAGCAGGGAAAGAGAGCAGCCAGATGGGTCTCACACTGTGAATCTAGACGCATTCTGGTGAGGAAACATACTGGCAAAAGTGGTAACTGAGACACCGATTTACCCCAGAGCAAACTAATGTCATGGGACAATGTCATAAGGACGAAAAGCTTTTTACTGTGAAAACTTTAAACACAAGATAAAATGATGTAATAAGAAGTCAGATGACATCACGAAACTGCAGCAACCAAGTAGTGTGCACACACACATGCTCAAACATACACAGGCATGCATATAAACACGTGTCCCAAGGGTGCCAGCAAATCACTTTATCTGTGTAGGTTTCAATATGTTATTCAAAAAGCCAAGGGACTTTTATGCTCCCAAACAGAAGTATCCCTTTAAAAATAAAATTGGCTCACCAAATACACAAAGAGTATTAAAATCTCCCACTGATAAAATATTTTAATATACATGTTTAAGTTGCCCCAAAGACAAATGAATGACTTCTAATTTATAAAAAAGAAATTACCAGTATGAAATAGGCAAACCCCAAAGCACATAAATACTCAAGTCTTCAAAATAAAAACTGCAATGTGATTAGATAAGCCCTAAGCATAGGCAGTAAAGAGAAATGAGCGAAGTGAGCATGGTACAGAGTTGCCAGTCAGAGGCAGCAGGCAAAGATGGGAAATAGACCTTAAGGAGAAGCTTATAACTGCCCAGCACAGATAAAGTGGTTTCCACAGAGGAATAGTATGGTAAGAAAAGCAGAGGCAAAGGACAGGGACCCCGAGAATAGAAGGCAGACGAGAAGGCAGCAGTGGGCATGGTGAGAGTGGAGATAGGGAGAGGAGACAGGGAGCAAGATATAGAAGTAAGGAGAAAGATAAGGGGTTAGAGAATGGTGGGCAGACAACACTAAGAAGAAAACACTGAAAAACTCATAGACAAAGGAAAAAACAAAGCTGGTACTGGAAATATGTGGTAGACAGCCTCCAAGAGGCACAAACTCTCCTCTCCATTTCCAACCCAGGCTTTGTGTGGCCCCCTTCTCTGAGAGGGTTGGGCCTGGAGATAGTATTAGTCAGTATGGCAAACACAGTGTGATGTCACTTCTGAGATTTGCGTCTCTGTTTGGCTCCCTTGCTCCCCTGTTCCTCTTGCTTACACCCATGAGCTTCCATGTTATGAGCTGCCCTAGAGAAACACTTATATGATAATGAACTGATGGCACTGAGGAAGCACAGACAGCATCCAGTGAGAGACTGAGACCTGCAGACCCTCACCTGCTGCTAGCAGCCAGAAGGAAACATGCAAGGATCCTTTTCCAGAGAGGCCTTCATCTGCAATGGCAGCCCTGGAAAAACCTGGACAGCAGTACTGAGATACCTGGAGGCTGAAGCACCCACTGAGGCAGATCCTTGGTCCAACAATACAAACACCACTTGCTGACTAAAACCCCTTAATTTTGTAAATTGGTATTTAGAAATAAATAAGCATGACATTTAAATTGATTAATCTCATCCTTAAGGGAAAAAGATGACCACTTTAGATAAAAGAAAAACCAAGTAGATCCACATACCCATACAAACAGTCATACAGAACAACACCAAACCCTTCACTGGAAGGAAGTATGTGCCATTCTGTACACAAAAGGGTTAGTGTTTAATCAAAACCCTAAAAATATGTGTGTGTGTGACAGAGAGAGAATATACTAGTACCACCAAAAAAAAATAAAATAAAATAAAATAATAGAACAGATCAGCAACAGTTCAGACATCAGAATCAAAACACTTTGCTGACATGTGGGGGATCTAACAGAGAAGAGCAGATGCGTATGAAAACACAGAATTTTTACAATGATAGAAATGGCCTCCAATTAGTACAGATCTGCTGTTGATCTTACTGAGGACTCCTATCACGTGGCTTCCTTCTTGTTTCCTTTGAGATTTGACTTCAGCTTCTTACAGCATGATTACCGAAGGTCCAAGTATGAGTCTCTGGACCGCATACACTGTCTACACTGACACTTGCTCTAATTCTTCAGGCACCTACAAACAAGATTTCAAAGCCTTGCTTTCCTTTCTAGACTTCTTTGCACGGGGTTTTTGCCTAAATAGTCACCTTTGCAGGTAGCCATGTTTTCAACAAATATCTATGGTTGTTTTTAAACAAACTTTCTGGAAAAAAAAGGTCTGCAATGAGAGATTGAGTCTGGTCAAATGCAGATGAGCTTTTAAGTGGGATCTTTCAGAGAAACAGCAGGCATGGAAAGCACTGACAAGAGCTCCAGCCCTTTCTGTTCCTCTAGTGTCTGACAGGAGGCTGACACACTACCTGTGAGCTGCTGTTTTTGAGACTATCATGGAGCATTGAAGGGAAAAGGATGGAATAGAGTCAGTTAAAATGGCCAAAGCTTTGCTGTTCTGACTGAAAGTCCCTCATTTTCTATACAAATGTTCCTGAATCCAAGTAGGTTCCCTAGTAAGGGGAACAGGGACTATTTCTGACATGAACTCAATGGCTGGCTCTTTGACCTCCCCACCACCCTGGGGGAGGAGCAGCCTTGATAGGCCACTGAGGTGGACATTGCAGCCAGTCCTGAAGACACCTGATAAGCTAGGGTCAAATGGAAGGGGAAGAGGCCTCTCCTATCTGTGGAAAGGGGCAGGGAGGAGATGAGGGAGGGAGGGTGGGATTGGGAGGGAATGAAAAAACAGGCTACAGCTGGGATACAAAGTCAATAAACTGTAACTAATATTTAAAAACTAAAATAAATTAAAAAAAAAAACTGTGACAAATGCCAGGTATGGTAGCACACACCTTTAATCTCATCACTTGTACTCAGGAGGCAGAGGCAGGTAGATTGCTATGAGCTTGAAACTAGCCTGGTCTACACAGTATGTTTTAGGCTAGCTAGGACTATATATGAAGATCCTGTCTAAAAAAAAAATGTGAAAATGTAAACTCTGTCACTGTTTTCATTGTTTCTTTGAAAGTGGTTTTGCAGAGGACCTTAGTCCACTATTTGCACGCAAATGGTATGATATAAAATCAGGGGTTACTGGCACACTGGACAGACAGAGCCCAGGATAGTATCGTGAACCTAGAAACAAGTCTGACTTACCGAGGGTTCCCATTGCTGTGAAGAGACACCATGAGGCAACTCTTATAAAGGAAAACATTTAATTGGGCTGACAGTTCCGGAGGTTCGGTCCATATCATCATGGTGGGAAGCATGGTGGCATATAGGCAGGCATGCTATTGGAGGAACTAAGAATTCTACATCTTGATCCACAGACAGAAAGGGACTGTGTGCCAACTGGGCATAGCTAGAGCATAGAAGACCTCAAAGCGCATCTCCACATGACATCTTTCTTCCAACAAGGCCACACCTACCATAAAACAGCCACACTTCCTAATAGTGCAACTCCCTGTGGGCCAAGTATTCAAATACATGAGTATATGGGGGTTACAAACTTATTTAAACCACCACAATGTCTCTATCCAAATAAAACACAGAGGGGCCCACTCCTACTGCTGCCCCTCATTTCCATGAAGGGACTTCAGACTCCCACCACCAACTCTCTCGACCCTGCCACCTATCTGAGGACCATATATCCTGAACCTGCTCATCTCTCTGGCCAACTCTCCTTTCCAGGTAGGGACCCAGACTCCCTCCATGACTCCACCCACCTCCACAACCTAAGAAAAAGTCCTGCACACTCCATACAGAATCCTGAGGATTGCCTGTGTGACCTGAAGCTTCAATATGGCACTAGCTGAGTAAAGACTAGTTCTGACACTCTATTTGAATATCAACTATGAGTTTCCCCAAGACTGAACCCCAAGTCATATTCATCTGGTCAACAACCTGACAAGTTGGGGTAACAACAAACAGAAATTCAAACACTCTTTCAACAAAGGAGAAACAAGATTTCTGTACCAATACATACCCAAAACACCTAGCTCTAGACACTGAGCCATCTCAAAAACACAAACAACATCAAAAACCAAGACAACAGATACTCTGTAAAAATTAGTACTCCTCTAATATTACTGTGAAAAGTGCTTTAGATGGTGTGTAAAATAACAATTTCAAAATAACAATAATAAACATGATCAAGTAAATACAGATAAGTGTGAGAATGAAGACCTTGAAAACAAATAGTTGAGTGAAACATTAAAAATAATTCAAGATATTAAAATACATTTTAATACAGAGAATCTATGAAGAAAAGCCAAAGTGAAATCAAATAGGAAAATGAAAAATTCAAGAAGTTAAAAGCTCAGAGGAAAGCCTCAGCAGTAGACTGGATCAAATGGAATATAGCATATTAGATCCTGAAGACAGACTATAGAAAGTGGATCACTCAAAAAAGGGGGAAAGTTTAAATTAAAGAAATGACAGAGTATTAAATTCTGAGACACCATAAAATGAAAAAAAAAAAAAGACCTATGAATAATAGGTACAGGAAATAGAGAAGACACTCAAGGCAAAGACCCTGAAAAAAATACATTATAAAAGAAAACTTCCTTAATTTAAGAAAGGTCTATCAAAGTGCAAAAGGCATATAGAACACCAAGTGGACAGGACCAAAAAAGAAACTCCCACAACACATAACTCCAGAGTAAAACGATGGCAAATGTATTCCAAACAAATAAACTCAAGAAGCAAGCAAGTATAAGTAGTTATTTTAGTATCTGAAAAAAAAAAAAAAAAACAGATTTCAAAACAAAACTTAACAGAAAAGAGGGTAGGACAATATATACTAAATAAAGAAAAAATCCACCAAAAGGATATAGAATTCTAAATATCTATGCACCAAACACCAACAATAAATAAATGAAATTTCATTTATTATGGGACAGAAAGCTTCTGAACTACAAAAGACATCATCATTCAGGCAAAGTAGCAGCCAACAGAATAGGAATTGTTTTTAAACAATTATGTATCTGATAGAGGGTTAAAAAAACCTAAACATTAAAATAACAATAATAAATAACTCAAAAGCTGGGGTATAAAAATAAGCAGAGTTTCCAGAAGATCCAACAACAATGGCTATGAAACACTTATAAATGTTCAACAGCTTTAGTCATCAGAAAAATACAAATTAAAACTACTTTGAAATTTCATCCTTTCCTACTCTGAATGGTCAAGATCAATAATTGCACAAGCTGGAAAGGATTCAGGGAAAGAAAAACACATTTTCATTAGTGATGGAAATACAAACTGGTACAGCACTATAAAAATCAGAGGCACTATCAAAATTAGTTGTGGTTCTTCAGGAAGCTGGGAATTGATCTACCTCAAGATCCAGCCATACCACTCTTGGGCATATACCCAAAAAAACTACATTCTACTACAAAGATTTTTGCTCATCCTTGTTCACTGCTGCTCTGTTCATAACAATTAGGAAGTAGAAACAGCCTAGATGGCCGTCAACTGATAGATAGTGAAAATGTGGTAATTTACATAATGGTAATTTATATAATTAACTTAAAAAAATGAAATTATGACATTCTAAGATAAGATAGTGGAGCTAAAATATCATCCTCAGTGAAGTAACCCAGACCCCAAAGATAAATACAGTATAGTTTCTCTTATATGTGTATGTTGGCTCTGAAAATGTGTGCTACAATCTGATTAACCACAGATGTTAGGTATTTAGTAAAAGACGAGGGCAGAGGAGAGCTCCCAAGGAAGGGAAAACAGAATATATCATTTTGGAGATATAAAGGGGGAAACTACAATAGGAGGACTAAATAGGGAAGGGGATGGAATAGAAGAAAGGTAAAGGAGGAACTATGGGGAAGAATAACTAACATTATAGGTTATTTGGAAAACCATATGTAAGTTTACTGTAGGAGCTTCTTAATATACATACATAAATACAGACATGGATGGAAACTATTATCAAATAATAAAGGAGACAATGCCTCAATAAGACATCTTATATCATCAAGTAAAACCTCCAGTGCCAGGAATGGGTTACATCTTGTTGAGCTGTTGGACAAAGGGGCCTCATGAAAACCCTCCAGATACCACAGTATTTGCTACCCTCCATAACCTGATGGCAAGGCCCTATTGCTGAATACAACGTTAACATATGGAGAAGTCAAGCTGGTGCCTAACTAGGACCTTTACTCCTGCTGACTAGTGTCTATGTATGGTACTGGAAAGTACTCCGCATGCTACTGGAGAAAGGTAATCATCAATATCACCAAGCTACAAACTCTGAGACCTACAACAGTAACCTACTTGCAAAACATACTGTTACAATAGTGGCACAAATATTAGAGGAGTAAACAACCATTTCTTGATTAGATTTAAGGCCTACTACGTGAGATGGAACCCATACCTGACACACTACTAAAATGGTCAAGAATATGAAACTAGATAGGTTTTGGGCCTAGGGGAAAACCTAATACTATTATTCTGCATAAGAACATAGCAATAGAGGGACTCTTGATTACATACTGCTAAACCCATACATCAGTGACTTGCTCAACACACATAAGAATAGCTTCCTCTTGCAGTACATGAGAATTAACATAGAGATACACAATTGAACAATGTGTGGAAAGTAAGACCTTTACAATACTCAGTCCTAAATGGGATGTCTTCCTCAAAGCCATTCCTTCAAAGATCAGATGTCTACATGGAAGAGGAAAAAAGGTTGTAAGAACCAGACTTGATGGATGACTCCAAGGAAACAGTGTCTTACAGACACAACAGGACCAATCTACATAGGATCCCAAGAGACTACAGCAGCACACACAAGACTTACATAGGTTCAAGCCAGATGGGGTCTCAGTACTGAGAGGAGGAAGTGAATATGAAATCCTATCCCTAACTAAGAAGCTATCTGCAATTGATACCCACTGGCAAAATCATTTTTTTCCCCATGGAATCTCACTGCATGTATCAGCCACTTACCAGGGCAGGCCCCATGCCCAGGAGTAGGAAGCCAACAAAAAAATGAAATCAGTGGTATTTTTGTGGATTTTTTCACTTATAGCTTTGTTTTGACATTTTTTGGTCCTATTGGTCTTTTGCTTTGTTTTTATTTTTGTTTTTATGGGGTTTTGATTTTGCTTCCTAATGATTTTTGTTTGTTTCC
>NW_026593895.1:2043978-2046930 GCF_907164565.1 Psammomys obesus
AAAAAAAATCTTCAATAAAAAAGGAGGGGGAAACAAAAAAATGTAAAAGAAATGGGTTAATTGCTAGGTACATATGGCCTACCAAAACTAAATCAAAATGAAATAAAGAACCTTAATAGCTCCATAACATCCAATGAGATAAAATGAGATAAAAGATAAAATGACCCCTCCTCCCCAAAAAAGTGCAGGGCCAGAGGGATTCAGTGCAGAACTCCACTAAATTTTCAAAGAATAACACATGCCAATACTTCTCAAATTGTTTTGTAAAATAGAATGCAAAATCCCTTTTAGGAAGACAGTGTTTCTCTAATATGAAAATTGGATAAAGGTCCGATGACAGAAAAGAAAATATCACTAATAAGCTTGGACACAAAAGCTTTCAATAAAGTACTTTCAAACAAACACATAAAGATAATTCGCCATGATCAAGTCAGCTTCATCCACAGATGCAGTGGATGGTTCAACATATAGATTTAAAAAAAATATAATCCACTACATGAAAAGACACAAGGACATGAACAATATGATCATCTCATTAGGTGAGAAAAGGGCTTTGACAAAATCCAGTATCTTTTATGATAAAATAGCAGGAGAAATCTAGGAATTCAGGACATACTTCAACATAATAAAGGTAATATATAGCAAGCCCACAGACCATATCATGGTGAGTGGAGAAAGTCTCAAAACATTTCCATTAAATTCAGCAATGAGACAAAGGTGTCTACTCACCACCCCTCCTCTTTCAATAGAACACTTAAGGACTTAGCTAAAATAATAAGGTGAGTGAAAGAGATCTAGAGGGATACAAACTGGAAAAAAGTCAAAACATCCTTATTTATAGATAATATAATTCTATACATAAAAGATCCTAAAAATTACACCAGAAAACTCTTACAGCTGATAAACACATCCAAGAAAGTAGCAGAATACAAAATTAACTCTAAAAAATCAGAAGCCTTCCAATATACAAATGACAATCATATTGAGAAAGAAATCAAGGCAACAGTACCTTTCACAATACCATTAAAAAAAAAAACTTGAAATGAATTTAATCATTTCGAAAGTCTTGTACAATGAAAACAGGGCACTGAAACAAAACTAAAGAAGATACCAGAAAGACCTCCCATTCTCATAGGATTAGTATTGTGAAAAAAAGACATCCTACCAAAAGTAACCTACAGATTCAGAGCAATCCTCATCAAAATTCAATGCAATTCTTTACCAAAATTAAAAAAAAAAGTATTCTTAAATTTCGTATTAAAACACAAATATCCCAGTATAGCCAAAAACTAATCCAGAACAATTAAAAAGCTTCTGGAGCTATCACTATCCCCAGATTCGAAGTACTACAGGGATGTAGTAACAAAAAAAGCATGTTATGGCATAAAGAGAAACATACTTATCAACAGAATAAAACTGAGAACCCACTTACAAGCCTGCACTCTAACAGTCATCTGATTTTTGACAAAGAAGCCAATATACATTGGAGAAAAGATAACATCTTCAACAAATGGTGCTGCTCAAACTGGATAGCTACAGGCTGAAGAATGAAACCAGATTCTATCTCTCACCCTGTACAAAATTCAACTCCGAATGAATCAAGGGCATTGACATTCCAATAGAGGGGAAACTGTTTGAAATTAAAATGTTTGAACTTAAAGGCACAGAAAATGTTTTTCTGAGCAGGACCAGAAAGTCTAAGCAGTAAGACCAACAATTGATAAAAGAGCCCAGTGAAACTAAAGGACCTCTATGAAAAAGGACACTAATATTCAAGTGAAGAGGCTAGGAGAAATATACAGAAATATCTAGAATAAACAAAGAACTTTTTTTTTTTTTTAAAAAAAAAAAAAGGGCCAATATCTAAAAAACACACAACCCGACTAAAAAAATGGGGCATGGAACTAAGCAGAATTTTCAAAAGATATTTTAAAAAATATTCAACATCCCTAGCCATCATGGAAAAATATAAACTGAAACAATATTGAGATTAATTTTAAACCACTCAGAATGACCAAAATTAACAACAACAAAAAAGATGACAAATGCTGACGTGGATGGGAAAGGGGGATAGTTATTCAGTGATTGTGCAAGTGTAAACTTGTAAACAACTATGGAAATGAGTGTTGAGGTATCTCAAAAAGGTACCACATGATCCAGCTATTCACTCTTGGGCATATACCCAAAGGAGTCTATATCCTACTATATAGACACGTTTGCTCAACTATGTTCACTGTTGCTCTATACACAATAGCTAGGAAGCAGGAACAGTTTCAATGTCCATCAAATAATGAATGCATATAAAAATGTGTTACATATACACAATGGATTGTTATTCAGCTGTTAAGAAAAAATGTTATCTTGGAATTCACAAGTAAGTGGATGGAACTAGAAAAAAAAATCACCGTGAGGTAACTCTGCCATACAAAGACAAATGTCATATGTTTTCTCTCATTTGTGATGTTAGCTTTTAATCTTTAGGTAAGTTTTATTAGGAATACCCACAGAGGTCAGGAAATTAGTTATGGGCCATTAGGCAGTGGGGCTTAAGAACAGAAGACACAGAACATAGTGGAAAAAAAGTTAAAGGGGAATGATGGAACAGAAAAGGTTAGGTGGGGTGAGGGAGAGAAGGCAGTATAAAGGAAGAAATAAGGGCAGGGACAACTAAACACTAAAGAGCTTTTTGAGAAAGCAATATGGAAACTTTCTATAAAAGCTTCATAAAATATAGACACATACATATATAAAAAGACTTTAAATGGGGGCTTGAGAGATGGTTCAGTAGCTAAGAGGCTGCTCTTCAAGGGGATCCACCGCCCTTGTCTCTATGCATTCACATGATGTAAAAACACCCATACACATTAGCAAAAATACTTTAAATGGAGTTATTATATAATGGGACAACAATTCTCACACTAGGCACCACAGACAAACAAAATAAAAATCTAA
>NW_026593895.1:2046940-2048801 GCF_907164565.1 Psammomys obesus
TGCCTGGAGTGGGTTACCTCTTTTGGAGTTGTTGACCAGTGAGGTCCCATAAGTCCCCAAACTATGCCAATGCTGTAAGTTACCCTCCAGAACTTAGCAGTAAGGTCCTTCTGCTGATGACATCATCCACTTGAGAACTGACCTGGAAGCTTTATACCCACTGGCTACCTGTCATAGTGCTGGAAGCTGCTATGCATGCTACATGCTACCAGAGGGTAAAGGTAATCACCATTCCTACCCATCTCTGAATCCTAGGAGATACAGCAATTACTGTGCGCACAAGACACACCCACTGGTGCAACAGTGGCACAAACACCACGAGAATAACCAACCACTTTCTAGGTGCATTTGAGCCCCTCTACAAGACAAGACCCTTACCTGGACACCATTATCAGGCCAAGAACCTATGGTTACACAGTTCATAGACCCTAGCAGAGAGCTTACTACTAATACTCATATAATTGGCCAAAGGGATAGAGTATTAAGCTGACTCCCAGTGATTTACTGCAATACTCCTAGAGGTGTGCATCTCTCAGGCCTCATCAGAGCAGCTCCTTTCTGCAGGAGATGGCACTTAACATGGGCCCACAGCTTTTCAAGGTTCAGAGAATACAAGATTGTTGAGGGCTTATCGCCAAATGGGACATCTTTATCAACACCCCTTCTACCCAGGGCTCAAGGCTCATTGCAGAAGAGGGTGAAGACAGGCTGTAAAGAGCCAGAGGTAGTAGGTGACTATAAAGAAACAATGTCTTCCACACACAGCGAGAGCAGCTGTGTATATGAATTCACAGCAGTATGACAGTATGTACAAGACCTGTACAAGCTCAAGCCTGATCAAATCCCAGCATGGACAGAAAGGTAGTTATGAAGTCTCCTTCCCAACCAAGGAGCTACCGGCAAGCAATAGCTTCTGAGAGAGAAAGAGTCGGTTTTCTTTAAGTGTGTAGAGACTTATAGGTGAACAGTCTGGACAGCCATACGTCCAGGAATATATAGGCAGCACAAATTAGACTTGATGGGTAGAAAAGAAAAAGAACACAAAGTTGGATGGGTAGATAGGAATGGGGATGGGTCAGAGAAGAATAGTAAGTATGCAAAACACAAGGTACAAAATCCTCAAAGGCAAGACAGTGAAAGAGGAAGGGAGAGGGATACAAAGACAGAGATAGGGGTTATGAACAGGCACAAACTGCATGATCATGTTCAGATGGCGGGGGTGGGGGGTTCCTGTCAGGCAAACACAGAGGCAGGAAGTGGGTAACCACTTGCCAGCAGCTCAGATGTGATATGACTTCTCAGGTCAAAAGGATTCTTTCTGGGGGTGATAAAACATTATAAGCTTCAATTGTGGTAATGGCTAGTACATCCCAAGCAAATACATCAATACTCATACAGTGCTTTACATGGGTGATTTCATGGCACACATTTAAATAAAAATGTTAAAATAGCCAGGTATGATGGTACACACCAATAATCCTAGCACTTGGGATTCTGAAGCAGGATGCTCATGAGGTTCAAGTTGTCTCAACTGTGCAACTCTATCTCAAAAACTGCATTTATCATAGAGGACCACTAAGGAAATGGATCATATTGGATAGTTACTGAAACACCCACAAAAAGGCCAGAAGTCGGAAGAACAGCACTCCAGGAGAACAGGAGTGAGGCCTGAACTGTGTAAGCACATCTTCATAATAAAAGCATGGTCAAAAGGATCACCACAGGTTTCAGTTGTACTCCAGGGTAAGTTGTAGGTCAACCAGGGATACAGATTAAGAAACTGACAAGAAGAAAAGAAAGAGAGAGAGAGAGAGAAGAAAGAAAGAAAGAAAGAAAGAAAGAAAGAAAGAAAGAAAGAAAG
>NW_026593895.1:2048811-2069438 GCF_907164565.1 Psammomys obesus
AAGAAAGAAAGAAAGAAAGAAAGAAAGAAAGAAAGAAAGAAAGAAAGAAAGAAGAGGGAAAAGAAAGAAGGGGGAGAGAGCAGCAGCTGCCACTTCTGCTGTTGTCACCTAATGCAGAACACAAAAAGGCCTAAGGTTTCTGGTCTGATATAAGAAGCCACACCTACCATATTGTAATGCTAAATGCTGCCACCAGCCTTCTTCTCCTAAGTGGCCCTCACATCATCTCCACAGTTATAGAGCTGGCACAGCAGTCACACAAAGAATACTCATACAACTGCCAAACTGCAGCCAGAAAGGATCTCACTGTGAAAGGGTGCTCCTGTGTCTGCCTGCAGATAAGCTATAAAGGAGGAGTGTGGATTTGTGTACCTCCTTACCTGCCAGTGTTCTTCCCTACCAGTAGGTCCTTCTAGTGTCTTCCCAATCCACGCAGCCAGTGTGTGGTGAGAGGACACAAGGAACATGGCCTGCTGATGTGGGAGAAGACATGAGTAGCGAGGGACATGGCCCAGAGGCTGGGGTCCTAACAGTGATTTGCTATGAGCACGGAAAGAGGTGCTGCTTTGCTTCAAGCCTCCCAGGTTCCTTGCAGTGCTGCCATGAGGGATGGGTGCATTTATGCTCTAGTGTGAGGTCTTAGGCACGAATGAGTTTGCCTGCTCTGGGTCTGACAAGAAACTACCTTACAGGATGATGATCCTCCTTCTTGCCTTCCTATCCCAGCCAAGGCAATATACCCACTTTGAGAGTCAGCACTGTTCAGGAGGAGGCTAGAGAGGTATAGACCTTTCATGGGTTATCAGATGGCCTGGCCAAATTAAACCCACATGGAACAGGCAGGAGCCAAGGAGAAGCTTGCTGTATGACAACACAGGACAAAGGGACAACTGCCCAGAATCCATAAAGTAACCAGAGCAGGCCACTTTTCTACAATCACATCCTTCATCTTCCATCCAGGTACCTGTGCCAGGAGGGAGTCAATTCATAAATGTTCTGCCGAGAGGCACTTAAAGCCCTGTCTTCTGCTCCTCTTTACTCCATGTGCATTTCTGAGATTTGCTGATGCCTCGCAGAGAACTTTGAGAAAACATTCTATTACAAGAGCATCTGCTGAGCGATCACAGGCTCTTTCTGCAGCCCCCATTTCCTTTTATTACCAGAGAAAGTAGCATGAAAATAGGTCTCATTTGCTGACATTCTCATGCTGCATCCTTCCAAAAACTCTGTTCATGGGCTGTCATACTAAGGGTGCATCTCCACTTCCAGCCAGACTGGGCATGCATGTCCATGATGCAGATAGGAGATAGGAGGCCAACAGCTGTTGGCCCAGCTGTTGGCAAAAAACAAAACCATAGAAAAAAGACAACAGAAAGCTCCAGAGACAGCTACGTGTTTGATACATTCTATGCAGTGTGTACCCCTATTGGTACCTTCTTCCTCTTAATGACACTTTATGATTGGTTGGGGCAGTATCCTTGTGCTAATGAAAGAAACAATAGCCAGAAAAGCCTCCAAACTGAGAACAAAGTAGCAATGGTCACTGGTTAACAGTTTACAAACACACACACACACACACACACACACACACACACACACACACACACACTTCTTTAAGTCACAGAGCCCAGTCAGTGGTTAACTATTGTTAATTCCATTTTAAAGCAACTGAAAAGGTAGTTAACTCACCTAGAGCCCCAGAGTCAGCAAGACTACATGACTAAAATATTACATTATAGGTTCTATCTTCTAATAAAGGTCAATTTGGTATATAATTTATCAAATAAGACTGTGGTAAGAAGCTACTTATCACTCTACAGTCTCATCAAGTTCCAGGAAGAGAAACTATATAGTTGAAAACAAACACAGCTGTTGTTTTGTATATACCCTATTTGCCCCAAGATAGGAGAAATCCCAGGTCTGCACACAATGTTAGCCACACAAGGACCTCTCACGCTGTAAAAGCCCCAGATGGTAGCCATTTCTGCTGGGGGCAGGACTGCTGGCACCATACTCGGCCTGCTCCTGCCATTACCACAGTGCTTCCCACTTGCATTGTTGGTGTGTTACCTTCCCATACCCATGTCATCAGAGTGTTGTTCTTGGAGCAAAGAAGGACCAGCTGAGACAAAGCAGCAGAGACCAGGTCTGCAGGGATGCATTTGCACCCCCTGCAATACCCTCTCTCCTGCCTGCACATTGGGCAAGTCCTGCTGCTACTTATGCTTTTGTCACTCTGTCAGTCTGGAAAAAAAAATTGCACTGAATACCTGTGACTCCAGACTGCTCTCAGAGCTGCGGCACCTAACTGAATTGAGAAAGACAGGGGGTGGTGGAATATGGATGAACATAAGCTAAGCAGTGGATAGGGTATATCTAAACACAGTTATTCCTAGCAAAAAATGTAGAAGCCTCTGAGTGGAAACAAACATTGGCACATTCAAGGAATAGACACAAGAATATAACAAACAGAATGGCACATAGCTGGAAGGGAGGGAGGAGCAAATGCATGAAAACAGCCTGATACCCAGAGGTGCAGGGCCAGCAGGCTGTGGTGAAAGGTTCATGCTGACTCTCTGAGGCGAGAGCAGCAGAGTGATATGATCTGACTTACTTATTTTTTAAATCCAGTTCATAAAAGCCAAACTGGAAGGCGGCTGCCCAAGAGGACAGCCTGATTATCTCTCTCCACGCCAGGCACTTGCATGCACAGGCACACAAAATATCAACTGTGGTTATGACAGCTGTAGCTGCACAAAGGCAGCAAGGAGAAACCTTTACAGAGGAAATAATATGCAATTTTCTAGCTGAACACCTTTTAAAAAGTAATGATGGAGAATAAAATCCCTTCCTGTGAGGGAGGCAGGGGCTGCCTCTGAGTACATTGTAACAATGTGCCACTTGAAACAAGCCAGAGTCCGGCAGAGCAGAGCTCACGGGTGGACCTGATTCTGCAGGCTGGAAAGGCAGCTGGAGAGGGAGGAAATGGATGCAGTATGCAATTCAGGGGCCTGCTGCTGCACTTTGCAGCTCTAAGGAGTATATGTTCAGGGAAGTTGCTTAATGTGACAGTGTGACAATCATGACTCCTTGCAGAGAACAAGGGCTGAGAGACAGTTCCAGCTTCTGATCAGAAAGAAATTCATAGCCAGCCCTGGATTTCTCTACACCAGTGGTTCTCAATCTTTCTAATGCTGCAACACTTGAATACAGCTCCACATGTTGTGGTGACCCCCAAGCATTAAATTAATTTATTGCTATTTCATAACTGTAATTTTCCTACCATTATAAACTGACATATAAATATCTGATATGCAACCCCTGTGAAAAGGTAGTTTGACCCCCTTCCAAGGGGCCTCAACCCACATTATTGGGAAGCATTGCTCTAGGCCTAGAACCTCCAAAGCAAGCCCTGCCCCACCCTCAGTATAACTTCAGATTTGAGGGTCTTGTAAGTTACTAAATTAGAAAGGGTCTTTAGAGTGTTCTGAGATTAAGAGAGTCAAAGAAACAACCCACAACCAACTAGAGAAAGGTCACCTGGCCCTAGCCACCCTCAGCCTATAAAGATGACAAGTAGGAGGGCAGCACTGTCCACAGCTTGTTCTGAGACAGTGCTGGTGAACATGGCGGTTTGCCTGCACAGAGGAAACATGGAGCTTACAAGGACCTGGCATCATTCCCTTGGCTAATAGGAAAGTTGTCCCACTAGGGACCTAGAAGCTACTTAGAAGCTGGATCCACTAGATTCTAGGTCTGGGCTCTTCCCTGCAAGAACAAAAACTGACCAAATCTTAGCCAGCTATAAAATACTGTCCTTTCTACACTCAGTGTTTCCAGGGTCCTTACTTCTGGCGCCTTCTGTTCTTTGCCTAAAATATCTTTTTCCTCCATCTTCCTGCCTGCTGCTTAGAGATTTTTCAGGGCTCTTTTCAAATGCTCTGCTGTTTTTCAATTGTCCAGGACCTAATCAAGTACTTCCATTCTCTAGTAAATTGTATGCTGGGATCTTGGGAGAAGGTAATGTCCTGTTTATGAAAGGGACCAGATATGTGTATGTCCTTGCCATGGACTGGTTAGGGAGAAATGACAACCTGGCTCAGAAAGTCATCATCCCACAAAACTAAATCCTGGAAAATGATAGACATGGAGGTCTGATGGAGACTGACTTGATAGGGCCAATAGTGACAAGAGCAACAGCAAGAGCTGTGGCAGGAACAGCAGAAGAACCCAACTGTCAGGGTGTGGTGCTTACTCCCCAAGAGTGGCACCATAGCCCTACACCCACTGGGGAGGCCCTGCAATCCAATCCATTCCTTTTGTGTTCAAGACGGCCCAAGCTGTTTTCTATGACTACAATTAAGATGCTTGACATAATTTTTTATTTTCCCTCCATCTGAACAGAATTGTATCTCCCAATTGTACTCCTTCAGTATCTTTTATAATTATTCTAATTATTATTAATTATTATTATAGTAATTTATCTATAGCTATTGATCTCCCTAAAATCCAGATGCTTTACAAGAACCCTCAGTCATTTCTGTCTGACCTCCCCATGTCTAGCATGGGCCCTGGCAGGTAACATCCCACACAGATGTACTGTGCAGATTTAGATCATCAAGTTGTACTAATTAGTCCACTCTCAGAATGGTCACAAAGCAATGCTATTAGTTATTATACCTCAGAGGTCACCTAATTCTGTGCTGTAATCTTCACAAATTGTATTGAGAGGTCAGATCTTTTTTTCTCCAACAAGCAATACTCATCATTTTGACAGCTACTGTCCATCCAGTAGGTGCTGAGTAAGGACCCTGAGCCCAGAATTCACAGCTGTCAGGTGGCTAGGTTGGATGAGGACCCAGGTTGATGGCGGTGTAAATCTCTTTCCACTCACCACCATAAAAGAATACTCCCATCTCTCCCCCCCTCTTCTCTCTCTCTGTAACACAAACACAGTATTGTGCAAATTGTTTTTACAAAGCTGCTGCTGCACAACACACTGTTTAGAAACTGCACAGAATGACTTCACACTGAGGCCTTTAACAGCAACAGCACTTTTACCTTTAGGAGGGTTACCAAGTTTCTAGAAAGAGCTCTCTTCCTGCCTCTAGACCAAGGAAGAAGATGAAGTGTGCTGAAGAGGACAGAGCCTGCCAGAATACATACCCACCTGTTAAGGACACTGCTTTCCTACTGGGGCTTCTACGAAAGTAGCTCTCTGGAGTAGGGTTCTTACTTTGCTTAGAACACTGAGAGGACTATATGCACAGATGCATGTGTATGTGTGTTTGTGTGTTGCATGTGCAAGTGCAATACAGATGCTCACACCTGAGTGGGATGTAAGCATATACATGCCTGTGGGGTAGCAAGTTCACATGCAGGACACTGACGACTTGGCGTTGTGCCTGGGGAAATCCTGGTTCTGCTCCTAGGAGTATCATGCCTCTATGCACGTGTCATTCCTGTAAACTTTGTCTTTTTTCTTTTACTTTTTTCTTTCTTTTCTTTTTTCTTTTTTTTTTTTTTTCCAAAACAGGGTTTCTCTGTGTAGCTTGGCTGTCCTGGAACTCACTCTGTAGACAAGGCTGGCCTTGAACTCACAGAGATCTGCCTCCCTCTTCCTTCCTGAGTGTTGGATTACAAATTTGCTACACTGAGCCTGGCCTGTAAACCTTTTTAAAAGCTATTTTAATTATGTGCATTTGTATATGTCTGTATGTGTGCAGATGGTTATGTGCACGTGAGTACAGTGGCCCAGGAGGCCAAAGACAGCCAATCCCATGAAGCTGGAGTTACAGGCACTTGTAAAATGCCTGATGCTGAGTGCTGGGAACTAAATTCAGGTCTCTACAAGAGCAACAAGTGCTCTTAACTGCTGAGCCAGCTCTCCAGCCCTCCTTTATATTTCTTAACCATGTGCAGCAGGACATGATCCACCCTAAGAAGTCAATGAAAAGACAAGCCCCATATCAGTAGATCTCAAGTAGAAAAATCATGCCTTTCCAGCCTATTGTTCCTCTAAGAAGTGCTGCGGTAGCCTAACTCACTGCCTCTGATCACGGCTGGACCTCCTCCCTTCTTAGGGCTGGATCACTTTAGTCCTGTTCCTAAGGATTCTACAAAGCAGAAAGAGCAAGAGATAAGGAAACAACAGGGGTAGTGTCTATTCTGAGAATTGATGGCTTCTCAGGAACTTCACTTTCACTTGATGTCAGGCTCTGAAGATGCCACTCCTCAGAATCCTAGAACACAACCACACGTTTGCAGAGACTCTGAAATTTTCTCCATCTGTTCTACAAACACTTAAGAGCAGCTAAACTGGTTCTATGGGAATGCTCTAACTTAAGGCTGTAAGGAGTCACCCCCTAACACTCTAGATATGAACAGATAAGACTAACTAGCACAGAGCAGAAGAGGCAGTGTTTGGAGAGTGGAGGTGACAGAATGCTTACTTAGGAGCCTGCAGTAGGGCACCGACACATAAATGTGCCACTGGATTCTTGGAGCCAAAGGAAACTGTTTTTGAATCCCAATTCTGAACATCACTAAATGTGTGGTTTTGAGTAAAGTGGCCTCATCTTTTGGAGTTTCACTTTTTCTCTTTATTCTTGATAAACAAATGGGAATGCCTTGGCACCAAGAGACACCTCAGTCAGAAGTCCTTTTCTCATCATCTTTAATCAACAACCTGTTACCCAAATATTGTATGCATTTTGCAAAGCACTGGCCCTACTTTTTAATACCATTCTATAGGAAGTGTTCCATACATGTTAGCACCACCACCAACACACAGTGGGTCCCTTACAATCCTCAGTATCATGGCATCCTCTCTTTGAGACACTGAGCTAGGCATATTTCCCTTTCATAATGAGAGACATAAGGAATAATGATTGCTAGTGGTTTACCTTCCTCGAGTTCAATAGAGCTTCCCCTCTACTGAGGAGACTTGGAAGATTACATATACAGTGTGAATCAGTTTGCCAGTGTGGTGGATATAGGGTATACTTGCTGAGCCCAACAGTAAACAAGCATATCAATTCCAAACTATGAGGTGCCACCCTAGAGCTGTCTGACTTTGGCCCTATGCTGAGTGCTGGGAAACTGAGATTAGTAAAACTAAGGGCCCATTATCACTTAAACTAAGGAGACATGAAACTAACCAAATCAACGCTAAAATCATCACTGTGAAGGTATCTGAGTAGGTTGCCTGACTATCTTGGAAGGCGCAAAGAAGGTCCATCAATGAGGCCAAGTCTAGCTATGGCCTGGAGGGTCACCAGACAGAGAAATGGGAGCAAGCATACAAGGTGCAGTCCATAGGCAGGTGCCAGAAGGAACAGGCATATGCTGCTTAGCTAGAGCCAAGAACCAGTGAGGCAGAGCACAGAGAATGAATGGGACTGGAAAAAGCACCAGGGTGGAAGGCCAGAGGCAATGAATGCCTGCACTGTGGTCAGGTTCCAGACCCCATCCTCCAGATGGTAGAGAAGTCCTCACAGTTTTCTTCCTGAGATCAGTCTCTGTCTATATGAAGAGATGACAAAGGGGAGAGAGATGAAGACAAGAAGACCACATGGCCAATGTATGGCTAAGACAAGATCCTGAAGCTTGGAGCTAAACAGTGGCCATGATGAGGCTCATTTACAGAGAGGAACTAAAGGACAGAAAATGTGTTTCTTCACCAAAGAAAGTGTATGGGACACAAGAAAGAAAGAAAGGAGTCCCCCTAACCCTTCCTGTATCTGCAGTTGCATGGGAGCCAGGGATTACACCAAGATCCTACAGACCCTCATCTGACCTGGGAACACAGACCCATTCCAACTAACCCTTACTTTTAGGTCTGGCTGTAAACAAACCTAGCAAAGTGGGGGGCTTGACAAGAAGCACTTCTTTCTCACAGTTCTGGCTGTTGCAGTCCAACACTGAGGTGTCAACAGAGCTGCTATCTAGAAAAGTAGGACATCCCAGTGGGCACATAGGCACCTTCTCACCTCACATGGTGGAGAGAGTACTGGTCTGTTTCTCTTAAATCCCAAGAACCAGTGTCATCTGACAGGAGGTCCTTCTCCATACACTGTCACACTTGGAATTAGGACTTCAACCTGTGAGTCTGGGGAAGACACAGGCATTTGCTCCATTAACACCTCCTACAGAAAATAAATGATACATTTTGGGAAAAAATTCAAGACCACAGCCCTTGAGTGGGTAGGGGCTGGACAGCTGATGCACTGGTTGAGCTCACTGTTATAATGAGAACAGGTGTCATCTGGTAGCGTACCAGGATCTTGGAAATCAATCAGAACATCCAGAATTGGAGATTGAGGCACCATGGCATCTGCACACCAAGAACTACAATCCCAGAAAGGAAAGCCTTTCCTCCCATATAGTGAAACCTGCTGGCCCTGAACTACACACAGAGCAGGATTTACAAAATATGGTAAGAAATCCTTAGGAGCATGCACTTTAGCCTCAGG
The DNA here is from genome assembly GCF_907164565.1 of Psammomys obesus. Taxonomy (NCBI): domain Eukaryota; kingdom Metazoa; phylum Chordata; class Mammalia; order Rodentia; family Muridae; genus Psammomys; species Psammomys obesus. Next base: position 2,057,286 of record NW_026593895.1, read on the forward strand.
TATACAAGGAATATACCAAATCCACACCCTATAGACTCTAAGCTTAGAAAGCAAAGAATTAAACTGAAAGTAAAGTAATAAAAGCATGGGTGGAGAATAAAGGAATAAACTAAATAGGGAAAAATGCAGTCAAAGCTGGTTCTTTGAAGATCAATGAAATTGATAGATCCAAACCAGACTGATCAAGACAAAGAATGCAAACCATCAACTCCTGAGACAAAGGAGGGACAGTACTATGTGTCACAAGTAAAGAACACAAACAATCCATGCCTGAGACCACAGTGGGACATCATCATGTCACAAGTAGTGCACAAGCATTATACACAAACTAAAAATAATAATAAAAACAGAAGGCAGTGCAGGCTCCCCAGGCCTGAGCAGGACACAAAGGTCTTTGTTGCTAGAGATATTTGAGGAGGATCGTTCCTTAAAGGCAGATGGGGCCTAAATATAGGGATTAGGAGGCTAAAATCAACATTTAGAAGAATCCCTCACCTATACCCTCCCTAGGCTAAGCACCTTTCCTTTTATTGCAAGAAGCCTCAAGGAACCTATGAATTAAAGTGCTGGAGGTTAAAATGCTGGCCTCTTCCCACCCAATGGGTAGGCCAGCAAGACAGAAGTTCCTGCTTCCTAGGCTCTAGGGCAGGCTCCATATGGGGCAATTCATCAGCTCCCTGTCACCTGGGAAGCCCCAGTACCCTATTATTAAAGCTAGGTCTCTACTGTCTCTAACAAGTCCCAACTGGCAGCAGCAGCTCAGGATCCCTGGTCAGGTCAAACCGTAGCCATGCATAGATGGTATTGCATCCAGAGGGACTGAGCAACATGGACAAAAGGTCCAGTTAAGCTTTCCCATAGCCAAAAAGTAACAGAGAGAGAAACAACAATGAGAAGCCCTTTGGAGCCAAGGACTATCTGAAGTGGAGATGCACCAATTCTTCCAGAGGAGGCTTTACTAGTGGACAGGTCAAGATCCAGGCAAGACCCAGATGTAGTTGTACACATCTGCAATCCCAGTATTCAAGAGGCTATGGCAAGAGGATTGCTTTCTGTTGTCCACAAGGATAGAGCACCATGATTTGCCCAACACATTAGAGGTATCCTCAGCTCACAGCTTGGTTGTAGTCAGAGAGCTCAGCCATTGCCCATTTGTCCAATTAACTTACCCATTTATTGGCTCTGCACTCAAGAGGTGCTTTCCCTTTTATAGACTTGAGAATTTAAAAGAAAGGGAGTGAAGCACAGATAGGGAGCAAGAGAAGGGCGACACAATGGGATTAACAAATTAATGGTTTCTAAGAAAGGAATGCTGGTTGTCTTCCTACCTAAGCAGTTATCTTCACCTGCTGTTCACTCCCTTGACATTTCTTAAGCACGTACCCAGTGCCAGACCCTGAAGCAGAAAACACATTTCCTGATCTCAAGCTCACAGTTTACTAGTGAGAATGGTAGATAAATAGCTAACTGCTCATTCATTTAGTCATCATTCCCTTGTCACACAGCATGAGAAGTTCGAATCCAGTCCAAAGCACTGGGTGTGAGATCCCAGTAAGCAGCACAAATGACGAGAACATTGCCTTTTGCAGGTGAAGTATGGACACAACAGACGCTTCTGAGGAGGTTGATTTCCAGTGATCCTAACTAGCACACTCCTTATAGTTACAAACTACAAGGAGGTAGACCAGAGCTAACACTCCATTACATAAAATCCCAGAGAGAGAATTTTGAAGGGAGAGAATGATCCAGACAGAGCAGAGCCGCCAGGAGAAACCACTTGTGGGACAGTTGAGTGTGCTACGTGGTTCTGAAAGCTGTAGCACAAAGGCGGGCAGACTAAAGCCAAGATCAAAACAAGAAATTAGAAGCAAGAGGCTATCCACAAGGGACACACCTTTAGCTATAAAGGAGGCAAGGAGAGTGATTCAGCAAACACTAAAGAAAATCTGAATTGGACTAATGCCACACATAGAAGACTTGAAAGACATCTTCCTCCAACATGGAGAATATGTGACTCATGATTGTTTACATGTTTCTTATATTAAGAATAGAAGTTTGCAAGAGTGAAAGGAGAAACAGGCAAATCATTAAGAAGCATGAGTGCAGACTAGACATCAGGGACTGGCAGGAGGAAGGAGTGTTATTATCAGTGAGGACAAACCGACATCAGAGTTGAGGACAGACAGATACCAGAGGTCAGGACAGACAGAAAGCAGAGCTGAGCCAGTCACCTTGATAATAGACAGATAGGGTGCAGACATCCAACCACCAAAACCCAAAGCAAGACATGCTGCATCCATGCATAAGGGAGAACTTTCCAGAACTAATCACAGGCCAGAAGACATGTCCTAATACAAGTCATGGACACAATCTTATAAAATACGCATGACCACTAGCAAAATAGGTATCAACAGCAGGAAGGCAGTTCAGCAGCTGTGGAAGTTCCCAAGTGTTAAAACCTAGGGCTCAAATCAAAACACCAACAATTATAGTAGAATTAGAAAGTAGCTTGAGCTACAAGCAATACATATAAAACATCAAAACTGTGTCTGGAGGAGCATGCACAGCTTCAGAAGACAACCAGAGAAGAGCACTTCAAATCAACAACCCGAGCCTTCACTGAACAAAGCTGGTAAAGAGAGCACCCAAAAGAGAGGAAACAACAGGAAAGAGGAGCAGGTGAGACAAACTGAACTGCAACCAAGACAACAGAAAAGACAAACGGGGGTCTTGAAAAATCCTAAGCAGCCTTAAGATATAAGCCCAACACACATCACAGGATAGTTAGTTACTGTCAACCCCTCCACGGCTGCACACAAGAGAAGAATGGCTGCTGTGGTGGTTTCTATTCAGACTGTACCAGAGGAGTATGGAAAAAAAAATCTTTAAAAGTTCTACCTCCTGAGCAGAAGGAAAGAGTAAGCTTGCCATGACTTTCAGATGACAGGAAAGTAATGAGGTGGTTTGTCAAGGTTGCAGGATGAGGTCAGCATATAAAAATCAATCCTATTCTATTTTCCAGGAATAAACAAAATGTTTTAAATGAGGAAATGACATTTAAAACAATAGCATTTTTGGCCTAGGGATATACCTCAGTTGATAGTATGCTTGCCTAGCCTTCAGGAGGTCCTGGATTTGATTTCCAGCACCACACAACTCAGGTGCACATCTGTGATCCCAGGACTTGGCAGAAGGAGGTAGGAAACTCAAAAGTTCAAAGTCATCCAGAGGTACACAGCAATTTTGAGGCTAGCCAGGGATACAGGAGATTCTGTCTTTAAAATATTTAAAAAAAAAATCTTCATTAGTAAAAATAAAGTATCTGGGATATATATGAGAAAAAGAGTCTAACATACCGCAGAGAAATACATGAAGCTTTGCTGAGAAACCCAGCATAAATATACACAAATATAGAGACTATACACAATACATGTGAACTCTACCACATATGTGGATGTGTATTATATGTTGTACACACAATCATATATCTTAGTGGTTCTCAACATTCCTAATGCTGTGACCCTTTAATACAGCTCATGTTGTGGTGACCATCAACCATAAATTATTCCATTGCTACTTCATAACTGTAATTTTGCTACTGTTATGAATTATAATGTAAATTAAATACAGGATATCTGATATGCAACCCTTATGTAAGGGTAGTTTGGCCCCAAAGAAGACGAGACCCACAGGTGGAAAACTAAGATCTTAGAGGATCTTCTCTATATACAAGCATTACACATGAAAATAGACTGCAAGACCCAAAAATGTCAAGACAGTAATTCTGTCCAACCCCATCTGTAGATGGTAATTTGATGAGCTGATTCTAAAACTGATATAGAAAGGACAAGGATCTGCAAAAGAAAGACAATCTTGAAGTACAGCAAAATGAAGGACTCACACACAAGGTATAAGACATAAAGATATAAAGCTAAAATAAAGAACATTATTCAGATAAGGAAAAAAAGCACAGACCAGTTTAACAGCATTTTAGGTCACAGTACAGAAGCAGCTTCCCTCACATAGAATGATCCACAAGGCCTTTCTGCAGTCCCATGAGCAAATGAATGTTATCATGAGTGAATGGACATTGCATTAAACACCTTACATTAGGCCCAATTCAGAGTATAACTGACTGAAACCAAATGAGAATTGTGTAAAAACGATCTATAGATTCAGTCTAATTACCACCAAAAACTCAGTTGCCTATTTTTCAGAAGTAGAATAAGCCACCCTAAATTCACACTGAATGTTTCAAAGAATATCAAATAACTAAGTTAGGAAAAAGAACATATCTGAGGTTTTGCATTTCTTGGCTTCAAAGCACTACAAATAAAGACAGTGTGGTATTGGTGTAGGACATCTATATTTAATATTTAAGTCAAATAACTAGCAAGGGGTGCTGAGTCCACACCAGAATGATGCTGGTATATATAAACTTCTACTCCAAAAGAAAAAAATTGTAAATCCCTATATAACGCTGTATATGAAATCTACCTCAAAACAGATATGAAACTAAATATTTAAAAGGCTAAAACTGTAAAATTTTTAGAAGCAAATCAGAATCCAACCTTCATGATCTTGAAATTGGCAACGAGTTCTTAAATACCACACCAAAAGCACAAGCCCCACCCCAAAACAAACTTGATCAAAGTGTAACAATATCCATGTTTCAAAGGACAGCCAAAAAAGTGAAAGAAAGCCAGCACAGTGGCATATGCTACTAGAGAAAGCTGGAAGCTCAGTTCGAGTCACAAAAGAGCCTGAGTTACATGGTGAGCTTCCTCAAACACACCTAGAGAACAACAGGGAAAGAGGAATCTGCAGACTGGGGTGAACACCTGCCAATCATACATCATTAAGGAATCTGTGTCTGAAACATGTGGAGAACTCATCAAAAGACAAACTCAAAAACCAAAAGACAAATAATCGGTATGGGCAAAGGAAGCAGGCATTTCCTCAAAGACTGAGGTGCCAGCAGCACATGGGAAGGTGCTTAGCACCACTAATCCTTACTACAGTACAAACCTGGGCTCCAGTGAGGCACCACTGTACTTCACTTTGACACCATCACCAAAGACACACAGTAACAGGTACTGAAGGAGGCATGAGAAATAGGAAAACTCAGCTTCTGGCAGAAATGGAGAGGACACAGTAGCTTTGGAAATGGACTCTCAGTGTCTGGAGAAGCTAAACCTGAATTGAAAGGCATACATTATGTATGAACACCACACACACACACACAAAAAAAAAAATAAACATAGAGCCTAGAACTGGTTCTTTGTTTATTTATTTATTTTTAGGTTTTGGTTGCTTTTTTTTTTTTTTCTCTGTTTTTTAGGGAGTTTGTGGTTGTTGTTTTTGAGACAGTGTTTCTCTGTGTAGTCCTAGGCCTCACTCAGTAGACCAGGCTGGCCTCGAACTCAGATATCTACCTGCCTCTGCCTCTCCAAGTGTGAGGATAAAAGGCATGCTCCACCACTGCCTTGCTTTGGTTTATTTTTCTTATAAGCACCATTCATAAAAACTAGACAACAGAAACAACTCAAATGCTGATCAGTTAAGGAATAAATAGAGTTATCCCTATTCACACAATTTAATGCTCACATGCTACATGGATGTACCTGAACATATGTATAGCTAAAGACACCAGGCACAAGGGCTACATGATATATAATCACAATAGGTAATTCTATTTCCATGAAACGTCCAGAACAGCAATATCTACAAAGACAAAAAGTGTGTCAATTTTTCTCCAGGCCAGACTAGGACAAGAGTTAGCAATTACAGTGTAGGACTTGAGGGATGGAATGGAGAAGTCCTGAGTTAATGATTAGTGCTGGGGAATGTAATAGATAAGTCCTGAGTTAAGACAATGATGAGTGTTCAATCAGCCCCGAGATGGTTGTCTTCAGTCATCAATGCTGAGAAGAAAATGAACTACTTATGGGAGTGCAAACTGGTACAATCACTTCAGAAAGCCACACACACTCAGATCCAGCACTTGTCTTCCAGGTGAATACGCAACAAAAATAAATGCTTAAATGTTTACACCTAGCCCAGCTCATCTATACAATATTCAGAGCAGGGTTGAAAAGCTGGATCAGAGCTTAAGAGCACGTGTTACTTTTGTAGAACATCCAGGTTCGGTTCCCAGTAGCACAGGATGGCTTGCAACCATACAAAACTCCGGTCTAGGGGATCCAACACACTCTACTGCAAGGAACAGGCAAGCATGTGTCACACAAACATATATGCAGACAAAGATTAATACAAATAAAAGAATAAATCTAAAATAAAAATTAAAAAATTCATAGCAACATTGTTCTTAATAGCCCAGACCTGGGAAGCCACAATATTCACATGTACTGGATAAGTAAGTCATGGCACAGTCAGGTTGCAAAATGTTATGCATCACTGGAAAGGAACAGAAGGCTGGTACATGCAACACAGGTAAATCCCACAAGCTCAGTGCAGAGGCACCACAGCACACACCTCCACAGGAGTTAAGCCAAGATCACAAACCAGTCACCTATGACAGTGGCAACATGGCAGTTCTCTGTAATGCTAGAGATGATCTACATCTTGGGCCAGAGAATGATTATGCCCAAGTAAAATCATGTGAAGCTGATGGCTTCAAATTTACATGTTTACTGTCATACCTTAAAGACAGAAAGAAGAGAAACAAGAGAGAGAGAGAGAGAGAGAGAGAGAGAGAGAGAGAAATACAAGAAATAAATAAAAGAAATAAAAGAAACTGACCAACCACTGTGTCTAGGGAGACCAAAGTGAAAATTTAACAGTCTCCACCAGAAATAACTACTTCCAAGACAGACTGCAGGAAAATGAGTAGGGCACAGTTATGGCCTCCAAAGGCATCACTCAGGGCTACAGATTTCCCCTAAACTTGTACTCATATCAACAACACACAGACAGCAGGTAATAAAGTAGGGATTTGAATCCAGGCCTGTTTCCAGAGCTGCTTCCTTCCATCACAGCTACCATTCCCTGTGATAGAGGAGCCCAGGCAGCTATCCAAACTAGACTCCCAGGCACCTTCTGTTAGTCTCTCCTCAAATATCCTTATCAGCAGAGAATTCTTCAGAACAAGGTCCAGCAAGGTCCCACACACTGGTTACAGGCACAGCTAGAACCTCAGCCTAGGTATATTGTCCTTTGGTATACATTATGTCCAAATGATCCCAAGACTTGCATACCCAATCTCCCTTAGGGGCCCACTACTCTAATGGGCATATGGGCCTCCATCTGCCCGGAGACCTCTGTCAGGTGTGGTCATTTAAGACCCACAGTCAACAAAGAGCTGCTGAGAGCCAAGAAAAGCAGGTTTCTGGTGGACTGCAGCCAGCTGGCTTCTACAGTTCCACAGTGGTCACTGCCTGGCTATGCTATGGCCTAACACTGGGAGGGAGGAGCAGTGAAGCCTGTCTTCCTGCTGCAAGTACCACATCAAGGGATGGATAGCACCCTCCAGCCTTGCCAGCTTCTGCCCAAGCTAGAGTGGCATTCATGGAACATGCAGAACCACAGGTGCCACACAGCATTCTGGGACTGAGTTAATCGCTCCGTTCTGATGGCGGCTGCTCAGATTTAGACTTATTGTGCTTGCATCTACCCTTAATATCTTGTTACTGTCCTCCCCTAAAAACAAGCAAAACAAAACAAACAAACAGAGAAAAGGGTAGAAATAGGCCTGCCTCTCCATCATGACACAGGGGATGGTGAGGAGGACCTCAGAGGACAGCCTAGCTTACAGAAACGGAGGCCTGTGCCAGGCATGGTGGCACACACCCGCAATCCTAGCACTCAGAGTTAGAAGGCAAGGCCTGGGAGGAGTTCAGGTCTAGACTATGTCACACTGCCTATGTGTGTGACTATGTCACACATTGCCTCTGTCTCAATGAATAAGTACGAAGAGAAGCTGGTACCTACCACTGCACAAAGATACCAGAGGACGCTGCTGAGAGGTGTAGTAAGGCTGATGACACCACCCTGGAAGTGTCAAGCTGATCTACTATACAAACATCTCAGAAATATCTACTCCCACCTCCCGATGCTCTCACAGGCCTAGAGCAGAGGTATCAGGTATTCAGATAAAAGTCATATGGGCTATTGCTCACCCCAGGCTTGCTTTAGACAGTGCTACAAAAGGCCTGATGGAGGGGAGGGGGGACCAAGAGAGAGACAGGAAGGGATGAGGCTGCTGGGTGATGATCCCTGCTGAAGAAAGGTCTCTGGTAATGAGGTCTGCTGGCTTTCAGGAAGACTTGCTGCACAGAGCACTGGGTAATGGTGGCCAATCCGGTTGGATTCTGTGGGCAGAAGAGTTCATCTTCTTAACTAGTGAAATGTGAAGGCTACCATGTTGCCATGGTGATCTGCATTAGAGAACACTGGGCCCCACACTGATAGACCATCCCTTTATAGGCATTCGCTTATTTTCTCTTTACAAATACATTTTAATACAGAGTCAAAATCATTTCAGGTAATAAACATAATGAAAGGCAGAGAGGAAGGCTGGCTGTCTCCACAGGGAGCAGCTACCTCTGGGAGTCTGACTCAGAAACTCTGAGTTAGTGGTGCACATTGTGCACATACTTATGGAGCAAGGCGTGCAGGAAGGGCTTGAGTGGCTTTGTGGAGGATGAGCCCAACACAGTCGAAGTACCTGTTTAAGGAGGGAAAAGAAGAGCCCTCTGAAAACAGGGAGAAACACTATTTCCACCTGTCAGCTGCCAAGGCACAAGCACAGAGAGTAGTTCTTCTAGTCAAGAAGCTCAGGAAGAGTCAGCTAAAGCAGGCAGATGCCCACAGGCATTTCCTGCTGCTACTCTTCACTCTACAGGTCACCTTATACACTCTACCAAGTCCACCAGGGCATTCACCCTGTCCTTAAAAGCAGCTCTGTGGAGAGCTGGACTGTCCACAGGACACAAACCTTGGCCTTTCTGCCTGTCCTCAGCACATTCGACAGCTCACAAGTGTCATGTAACGTGATCTAGACAGCCTGCACTTCTAATACGAAGTGGAGAAGACGGCATATAAGGATGCTCGGGACAGACAGGAAAAGACACAGCACAGCACAGAACCCATTAGAGAAGGGCGAGGGAAGTTGTGTTGGCAATGAGGAGTAAAGAAGAAGCCAGATCTTACAGGGCCTTAAATGCCATGAGATGTGGCAGCTGCAGCAGGTTCAGGTCCACAGAGGAAGGGTGGAAGTGAGGTCATAAGCCACTACACAGAAGGGATAGACCTGTGTTGGGGCCCCTGCAGGCACAAGCTAGGCCTGCACCAGAGCAGGCACTTGCAGGCTCAGCCTTCTGTGGAAGACAGCACAGATGTTGGGCAGTGAAATGCACAGTCAGCTGGTAGAGAGAGGAAGCCAGGAGCTTTTTTAGCTAACTATCAATGCCCTAGAAGTGGCTTTATGACATCTGCCAGAAAAGCTTTTCATTTGGGGGAAAAGAAGGCAAGGGGAAAATCTATCTGGCAAAACCCCAAAATACTTCACTGTAAAGAGAAAACAACCTAACCACACTTCTCCCTTGTATAGGCCTTTGCCACCTTCTGGCTTTCAGGCATCAGCACAGACAGGCAACATTTCGCAGGGCTGCTAGGGACCAGATCATATGTTGCAACCTACTAAGAGTGCGAGGTGGTGGTCTGGGCTACAGAAGACTCCTCATCTTTAAGAATGCCCAGCTGCGGATGCTCTGTACATGTGAGATAAGAGTCCATTGCGCTTTGTAGATGAAGCTACTCCCAAGATAAAGTTCAAGAACAGGCAGTAATCCTGGCCCACTCAGTATTTTTGGGTCCCAGATCTCTGAGAGCCAGCTCCTTTATAAGGCCATCAGCTTTCCCTCAGTGGCAGCAAGTGCTGGCCACTTGAGACCATTGCTGAGGAAGTGCAACACACCACATCAGACCATATCAACAGTACTAGGATCACTCTAGCTACTGACTGTTAACACAGCTAAACAGAAAGCACCAAGCCTCCATGTGCTGGCTCCATGTTAGTTCCCTGTAATTTCCATGATAAATCTTTCTTAAGCACCCGTGGTTGCCACTACTGTCAGTAACTGTTAAACTGTTCCTGCTCATAGACTTCTAGTGTGTCCTCACTAGGGAATGAGACCAGCAAGTATAGCACCAGCCTTGATGTGGGACAGGGTAGAGAGGGGAAGAATGCAGAGGGCAGAGAAGTGTTTGGTGTTGATAGACATTTATTTCTGGACGGGGAAAGGAGAAAATACCCTCTAAACAAAGGTCATTTCTGAACTGTTGATTGCTGTACACGTGGTAAGGGGTTCCTTATACGTCCAGCAGAGGTGTGTCTCTCAGAGAAAAGCGGGAATGAGACCAGTAGAGGCACAACCACATACCTTGATTTCCAGGTTATAGAGTTAGATTGGCCATAAAATTGAAGGAAATCCATCACATAATTTATGATGGGAAACTGAGGCAGTTAAAGGGAATCAGGACTAATGAGGCCACAAGAACAACAAGGGGCTACCTCCAATGTTGTACAGCAAACCCATGTCTCCCTCTGCTTTATATCCTCCCTACCTATGTTTTTTCTTACTACATTTCAGAACTTTGGGAAAAGGTTCTTCAATGAATAAATGCAAAATCAAATAAAGCTAGAAATCAGGATGCTGGGTTTAATGTCACCAGCAAAATTATCTGTAACTAACATGGTTCCAGACAATCTCTTTGGGGAGTCTACCCCACAAAGTCTGGATTGGATTTGAACCCCTCTCTATATGACTCTTCCAACTGGATGGGAACTAACTAGGATCTAGAACTGACAGCTTCTGAAAGTTCCTCAAGACACAGTGAGTGGTCTTCAAGTCACTAATGCAATTTACACTGGCAACAAACTCCTGTGGCCAACCTAACCCAGCTCTATGCCTTTACTGTTGGTGCATGCTGAAGTTGAAGAGCAGAATCAGTCTCTCTTATATTTATGGTTGTGGGCCTAGCCTTTCACAGCTGAGCCATCTCTCCAGCCCTAGAATCAGTCTCTCATGAACCCTCGGTTCAATTCATCCAGCTAGAGGAAGTCCAGATGCTCAGAGTGGGTCTCATCTCTATAAGTCATACATGACAAGCTGTATTCACTAGTGAAGAGAGGCCTGTTTCTTTTCAGAAACAAGGCTGATGCTCTTCTCTGAGGGTATTTGTGATGACCCCTAGAGCTAATGTAGGTGAGCACAGCACAGGGGGGGCCACACCTAGCAAGTACTCAGTGTCATGTTTGTTTCAGTCCTTCCTCTCACTAGACCATATCTCTAGGGAAGTTCACTGAAGAAAAGCAACCACCTATTCATATGCTATGTGTCCACTCCTGCCTTTTGTGTGTGTGTGGTATGTGTGTCAGTATGTTTGTGTGAGTGTATGCTATGTGTGTACAGACACCTGACGAGGCCAGAAGAAGGCATGAAACAAAACTCTGGGAGCTGGAGTTTTGGTTGATTGTGACTCACCAAACATGGGGGCTGGGAACCTAACTTGGGTCCTCTGGAAGAGCAAGTACATGCTGTTGACTGATGAGCCACACAGTCAAGTCTTCTTAACCCATCAAGTAACCTGGGAATATGTACAAATAGTGACAGCGGGTAATTTGTTGACATTCACTTGACCCTTCTCCATCACAACCTAACTGAACCTTAATAACAATCCAGTCCGGTCAACGAAGTAGGGAAAGCATCACCTTTAGTAGATGAGAAGCCAAGGCATGACATGCCCAAGGCCATACAACCAACAAAAGGCAAACTAGAGTTCTGGACTCAAAATATTCCAAATGTTCAATGTTTTAAGATTTATTTGCTAAGGGAATTTCCATGTAAAATATCTAAATTAATTTGTTCTGAGTCTATATTCTTCCAAAACACATTAGATCCCTAATAACAATTCATACTTACAAACTTCCATTTTTTGCAAACTCAATCAGCTTTATAATATATAAACACAGAATTATGATAGGTTACAAGAAAGCCAGGCACTCCTCCCAGTAGGAGATAAAAGGCAGAGGCATAATCAAAGATGCATGCAAAAGCCCCAAGGTGCCAACCAGTAGGGAGAAAAGGCACCAGTGCGCTCTCTAGCAGGAGGCAGGAGTACCATGCGCTC
>NW_026593895.1:2069448-2085488 GCF_907164565.1 Psammomys obesus
AGTTGACTACATCTGGAGTTAACTAAAGCCCAAAAATGGAGGGCACACCTGTGAGAAATTTTTGTAAAGTAGGAAGATCCACTTCTGATCCAGATCTTGAGGTGGGAAAACATGCCTTCTGGGCCACACCTTCTACTGGAAGCCTAGATAAGACATGGAAGAAGGAAGCTTTTGCTCCTTGCCTGCTTGCCCTCACTTTGCTAGTAAGTCCATTCCTTCACTGGCATTAAAGCCTACTTTTTTGGAATTCCAGCATATATGGAAGATCAGCTGAGACCTCCAGCCTTGTAGACTGAGCAATTTCTGGATTCTTGGGCTTTCCATTCATAAGCAGCCATTGTTGGATTAGTTGGACCACAGCATGTAAGTCATTCTAATAAATCCCTATAAATATAGAGAAATTCATTCTATAAGTTTTGTTACTCTAATGAACCCTGACTAATAAAGGAATCAAATCAGATTCGTGCCTTCAAACTTTCATCATGAAGCCCTCAAGAAAGTGGCTGAAAACCACTCCAGGGATCCTAGTATTTATAAGACTTCATAGAGGACTGATAATATGCTTAAATGACTTGGAAAAGAGCCATTGTGATATTTGTGTATACTGAAAAATAAACCTATGGACTGGGGGAAATCAGCATGTAAGTGCTAGCCACACAAGCCTGACAACCTGACCTCATCCCCAGAATCCAGGGAAAAAAGCTAGATTCTGTGGTACATATATGTAATGCCAGTATTCCTAGAAAGATGGAAAGTGGGACAAAAATCTGCTGGAGGCTCTTAGGCCACCTATCCTGGAGTACGCAGTGTGGCACAACTGCAAGGGAGGCCTTGCTTGACAAAGTGAAAGGAGCAAACCCACCCCCTTCCTCCACAATGTTGCCTTCTGATTTCACATGTGCTGTGGCACATGTGCACTTGTACACATGCATGTGCATGTGCACACACTCATAAAAATGTATTTTTTCAAAAGTCTAGCAAACTGTTGACCCACCAGCTTCATTTCAGAGTTTGCATTTTTCTCGTCTAATACTACTAGTCTTTCCCCTACCATCACCAGGAGTGCAGAGATGGAAACAAAACCAAACCTCTCTGTATACACCTAAGGGGGCACGCTATTTTGTACTGCGGTGGAGTGGAGGACTAGTCTACAAGGTTGGGTTGGACTTCCAGGCTAGTGTAGCAGTCCCACAGGTCTCGGGACCACTGTCTCTCTTGGCAGGAAACTAAACCCTGCTCCCAATCACATGGCAATAAAAGACAAGGGCTAGTCACAAGCTAAAACTAAGCAAAGAATCAAAGGTCTGGCCAGCTATATCAGCCAGCATCAGGAAGTCTGTAACTAGGCAGGCAAGGGGACTTCATAAGCAGGAATGCATAAAAAAATTACCTTGGGGCTAGAGAGAGGGCTCAGTGGTTAAGAGCATTGGCTGCTCTTCCAGGGGACCTGGGTTCCCAGCATCCACATGGCGGCTCACAGCTGTCAGATTCCAGGGGATCAGATATACCCTCACACACATGGGCAAAACACCAATGTGCACAAAATAAAAATATTTAAGTTTGTAAAAATGTCCTTGGTTCAACTCTGTCAAAAACTTTATCAAACACGTGGTTGCCAGGCTGTAGGAGTGGTGTCAATTAAGGTATAGAGCAAAGTTTGGAGCAGGAAAAACAATGGAAAGAAGCCACAATCACAGGAATGAACTGACTAGAGATAACAAGCAATGTGCAAGCCACCTTTTCAACATACATAATAAAACTGAGAAAGAATTAACTGCCAACACTTAAAGCTTTCTGAATTTCTGACTTGGAAAATAAAGAAATGTGCCAACAGAAAATCCTTTATTCATATATGGCAACAATCCATCAAAGCTGGAGCCACCCTTCTGGTCAGAGCACACACAATTTGGGTTGTCACAGAACACAACTCATCCCATTACATATAAGGTTCAAGCCTGTGCAATTTCTAGAGGTTTTGGGTTAGTGCTTGATCAGAATTATGTTATTTAGAACTTCAATGACTAGTCTCAAAACTATCAACAGAAGTCAACTAGTCAACAGAAAACACTAGAGGCATACATCAGGAGCATCACAGGTTCCGTTCCAGATCACTTGGTACAGTGAGTAGTACAGGGAGAAGGTCAGTGTGCTTATACTCCTGTAGTCTTGTCAAGAACTAACAGCACAATCTGAAAAACAATGTTTATAGCTTCATTTAAGATATTTTGCTGAGTGGTGGTGGTACATATCTTTAATCCCAGCACTTGAGAGGCAGAGGCAGGCAGATCTCTGGGTTCAAGGACAGGCTGGTCTATAGAACAAGTTCCAGGATAGCCAGGGCTACACAAAGAAATCCTGTCTTGAAAGAAAAAAAAAATGTTGCTAAAAAGTGCTAATGAGAGCCTACCACAGAGGGCCTCTGAAAGACTCTACCCAGCAGGGTATGGAAGCAGACTCATAGCCAAATTTGGGCAGAGTGCAGGGAATCTTATGAAAGAAGGGGGAGATAGACCTGGAGGGGACAGGAACTCCACAACGAGAGCAACAGAACCAAAAACTCTGGCATACGGGTCTTTTCTGAGACTGATACTCCAACCAAGGACCATGCACGGAGATAACCTAGAACCCCTGCAAAGATGTAGCCAATGGCATGGGTTCCCTACTTAGGGGAATAGGGGTTGTCTCTCACATGAACTCAGGGGCTGGCTCTTTGATCACCTACCCCTGAGGGGGGGAATAGCCTTACCAGGCCACAGAGGAAGAAAATGCAGCCAGTCCTGATGAGACCTGATAGAAGGGAAGAAGGACCTCTGCTATCAATGGGCTGGGGGAGGGGCATGGGAGAAGAGGGAGGGAGGGCGGGTTTGGGAGGGGATGAGGAAAGGGGCTACAGCTGAGATACAAAGTGAATAAATTGTAATAAATAAAAAGTAAATTAATAAAAAGTGCTAATGATCACCTGAGCTCTCAGAGAGACCTAATCTCTTTGCAGGTAGTATGTCTCCCCTCTATGCTAATGGTTGCTGGCAAATCAGGATAGTGGCTGTTACAGACTAGGAAGCTCTTCTCACAAACCGTTTCTTTAGGGCACACGGCTATTTTGACAGCATTTTACCAGCAGAGCACTTCTGCTTACAGTTAGAATTAACCTCCAAAGCCTTGCCACTGCCTTATCAGCTGCACTTCTGTAATAGCCTAAACCCGCCATGTGGTCTCAACAAGGATCACTGCATCTCTGTGAGGAGTAGATTCTTTCTTGAGAGTCCACTTCCTTTGCTCATCCTGAGAAGCAACTCTTCAGCTGAATTTCCCATGAGGTATGTCAGTCAGCACATCTTCAGGCTCTACTCTGAGTTCTAGCTTTCCTATTATTGCTACCACACGTGCAGTTGCTGCCTCCATTTCAGTCCCAACCCTCTGCAAGTCATCCATAAGGATGGAATCAACTTCCAAAGCCCTATTAACAGCACCACCCTGTGACTCACAGAGATTCTTAATGGCAGAGAATGGTGAATCCTGTCTAGAACATTTTTGGCTAAGCCTGACAGATCATCAGCAGAAATGCCTCAGGTGTAGCTGTAAGTTCTATGAAAAGTAGTTCTTAAATATAAGACTTTAAAGTCAAAATCACTCTCTCATTTACTGACTGGGGAAATGGATGCCATGTATGGAGGCATGCCAACACTGACATCACTGCTCTTTTCCATCAGAGCTCTGCAGTGACCACAGGAATTGTCAGGTTGTAGCAGGTCTAAACAACAAGCTTGAAACACCAAGAAAAATCATGTTGTAAACAGATGTGCAATCACATACACTTTCTGTTTCATTTGTGGAGCACAGGCAGAATAAATAAGTCTTAGGAGTTTTGGAATGGCAAATGAGCACTGGTTGGCTTAGTCATCCACCAGCTGTATCGGCCCCTCACAGAAGAATCTGCTAGTCCTCTGAAGCTTTGAAGACAGGCACTGACTTCTCAATAGCTATGGAAGTCCTGGACAGCACTGCCTTCCAAGATAGGGCCATCCCACCTGTTTTGGAAGCCCACTGTGGTGTACAGCCATCTTCACCAGTGGCCTTAGCCAGACATTCTGGGTCACCTGCTTCAAGCTGCAGATCAGCACGTGCTGCTTCCCCTTGCACTTCACTGTTATGAAAACACTTCTTTCCTTGAACCATGAACCAGCTTCTATTTTTTTTAACTTTTTATTTTATTGTATTAATTACAGTTTATTCACTTTGTATCCCATCCCTAAACCCCTCCCCGCCCCACCCTCCCTCCCTCTTCTTCTCCTATGCCTCTCCCCCAGTCTAATGATAGGGAGGTCTTCTTCCCCTTCCATCTGACCATAGTCTATCAGGTCTCATCAGGACTGGTTTCTTTGTCTTCCTGTGTGGACTGGTAAGGCTACTGCCCCCTCAAGTGGA
Source organism: Psammomys obesus (assembly GCF_907164565.1). Classification (NCBI taxonomy): domain Eukaryota; kingdom Metazoa; phylum Chordata; class Mammalia; order Rodentia; family Muridae; genus Psammomys; species Psammomys obesus. The sequence continues at coordinate 2,073,874 of NW_026593895.1, forward strand.
GGCGATCAAAGACCCAGCCCATGAGTTCATGTCAGAGATGGTTCCTGGTCCTATTATTGGGGAACCCTCTTGGATACTGAGCTGCCTTGGGCTACTTCTGTGCAGAGGTTCTAAGTTATCTCCATGCACGGTCCTTGTTTGGAGCGTCTGACTCAGAAAAGACCCCTGTGCTCAGATTTTTTGGTTCTCCTTTGTGGAGCTCCTGTTCCCTCCAGGTCTTTCTATTTCCCCCTTCTTTCATAAGATTCCCTGCACTCTGCCCAAAGTTTGGCTATGCATCTCAGCATATGCTTTGATACCATGCTGGGTGAAGTCTTTCAGAGGCCATCTGTGATAGGCTCCTGCCCTGTTCCCTGTTTTCTCCCTCTTCAGATGTCCATCTCTTTTGCCTTTGTGAATGAACACCCAACACCTCAGAGGCTAGTGTAAAAGCTCAACCAACAAAAGACAGAGCAATATGGCATCTCCAGAACCCAGTTATCCAGGGGCAAGAAGCCCTGGACACCCCAGCATAATTGAAATTCAAGAAGATGACCTAACATCTATGCTTATGAAGAGGATGATAGAGGAAACAAATAAAATGCATAAAGAATTAGAGGAAGTTAAAGTCAAACAGATTATGGCCATCCATAAAGAAATGGAGAAAAGATAAAGACAAACAGATTATAGCCATCCATAAAGAAATATGGGAAGATGCAGCCAAACAGTCTGTGGCCTTTAGAGAGATACTTAAATCACTGAAAGAAATAAAAGAAACAGAGGAATGTTCAAACAAACAGCTGAAGGAATTGAAGGAAAATACACAGTCAGACAGGTGAAGGAAATCAACAAAACGGTTCAAGATCTGAAAATAGAATTGGAAAAATTAAAGAAAACACAAATGGAGGAAATCATGGAGAGAAAGAACTTAGGGAAGAAAACAGGAACTACAGAGGTGTAAGCATAACCAATAGACTACAAGAGATGAAAGAAAGAATCTCAGGTGTGGAAGATAAATTGGAAGAAATTGATGTATCCGTCAAAGAAAATGTTAATCTAAAAAACTCCTGACACAGACCATCCAAGAAATCCAAGACAACATGAAAAGACAAAACCTAAGAACAATAAGAATAGAGGAAAAAGAAGATTCCCTCCCTCCAAGGCCCAGAAAATATTTTCAACAACATCATTGACGAAAATTTCCCCAACTTAAAGGAGAGGCCTATAAGAATACTAGAGGTCTACAGAACACCTAATAAGTTAGACCAGAAAAGAAAATCATCCCACCACATAATAATCAAAACAGTAAGTATACAGAACAGAGAAAAAAATACTAAAAGCTGCAAGGAAAAAAGGCCAAGTAACATATAATAGCAAACCCATCAGAGTCACACCTGAGACTTCTCAACAGAGACTATGAAAGCCAGAAGGGCCTGCACAGACATCAAGCAGACCCTAAGAGAACACAGATGTCAGCCCAGGCTATTATACCCAGCAAAACTCTCAGTCATCATGAACCAGCTTCTTAGCCTCCACATGACTGAAGAGAATAAGGGCTGTTCTGGATTAGGCTTTCACCGAAGGAAATGCTTTGACAGATTTGAGCTTCCATCCATCCACTAGCACTTTCTCCACACCAGCAGCAGGCTGCTGCTCCACTCTCTCCCCATCCTGTGTCCCTGCCTAGCAATAGTTACTTCTCACCATTTACAATTTGACTCGTTGCCAGGCCTTGCCTTTGGCCCATCACAGCTTCCATGGCCTTCTTTTCTAAGCTTAATCATCACTAGTGTTTGACTGAACACATAAAGTTTACTCCATAACTGGCCTAATACTGTTGTATCTTAAGAAATAGGAAAACCTGGAAAGCAGAAGGCAGTGTGGATATTATACCTACTGATTAGATTCACAGACTTAGGCAGACATTGTCCAAAATAATTATAATCATTACATCACAGATCACCATAAAAGATACAATATTCATGAAAAAGCTTGAACTACACTGGGAAATACCACATGACACAAAGACAGGTTGCAAGCACACACTACTGAGAAAGTGCCGCTGATAAGTTTGCTCAAGGCAGCCTTTATATGTAAACAAACAAGCAAGCAAACACAGCAGAGCAAAGCACAGGGAAAAGGTATGGCTGCACAATTAGCAATGAACGCCAAGCAGCAAGAAAAGTGTCCCTCACCAATGTTTTTGGTTCTCATTAGTGCGATCTTAATTCCTCTTCTCATTTCCCACAGACACAGCCCATTTGCTCCTGACCAATTATCCTGACACTCTGTCTGGAACTAGAAGTCCTGCCTACAACGACATCTGATATGCCTGGACACTTAGGCTGAGGTATCCACAGCTGAGCTGGCCTCTCCCACAAGCTTGCTTCTCTTGTGTCCAGGAGCTCAGGGGTACTTATCATTCCCATAGTTGCAAGAGGGCATTATTACAGAGACACCTTCATTCTGTGTTACCTCTCTCTTTAAATAAGCTTTCTCTTGAGAAATACTTGTAGGCTTACATGAACAGCTGTAAAGACACTGCTGAGTACATGCGCACTCTCCAATGTGAGGTAGTATCTTACCATACCAGGGTTCCTCTGACATACTAAGTTTATCTCATCACCAATGTTCATTAAGCCTAAGTTTACCCACTACCATAATTTTGTTATTGTTGTTCCAGAACCCAAGAGAAGGGAGCACTTTGCATTTTGGTCTTGTCTCTTTGGCAAGCATTTCCTATTAATAGCATACTACAGGGAGGGAGGGTGGGATTGGGGAGGGAATGAGGGAGGAGGAAACAGCTGGGATACAGAGTTAACAAAATGTAACTAATAAGAAAAATTTAAAAAAAAATAGCATACTACATGAGCTGAGCTCTGGACAAGTTCTTCCCTTCTCTCCTAGGCTGACTCAGACCTGTTAGTTGCTTTTCAAGTATTTGCCTCCATGTTTCTAAGCCTGCCAGTTACTGATTTCTTTCATACAGACGCCTCTCCACATGTCTGCAGCCCTTACCACTTGCAGGATACAGTGTACTATGACTGAGCCAGTATTATTCACAGCTGAGCCATGAAATGTTCTCAGATTTCTTTTCTAGAATAGCTGTTTTCTGCAGAATAAAATTTTGTTCTCCTTTTGGAACTTTGAAGAGACAGCTCTTTCTGCGTCTTCTCTCAGCTCTATTCTGTGCCTTGCAGTCCACTGGGGTTAGTGTTATTCTTTGACACAACCTGTCTTTTTTTTTTTTCCTTTCTTTTCTTTCCCTCCCTTCCTCTCCCGTCCTCCCTCTCTTGTTCCACAGCCTGCTAAAACAGACCCAATGATTCCTCCACCTCTCCATCCATTTCCATCATCTCCATCTCAGAGGTCAGGCCAGGGAACCTACTGGTTAAAGTCAAAGTATGTTAAAGCACCCACACCTTTAATGGCAGCTTCCTCTCTGACAGCTGGCTGGACTTACGGTCTCACTTCTGAAAACAGACAGGGAAAAAGTGGTAGGACAACACCTGACACTTCTTCTATAACTTCAACATAACTCCTCCTGTTCTTCTAATGTGTGTGCATGGTATGCACAACTCTTCATACAGGAGAGAAGTGTGAGTATCTGCATGTGTGTGTGCACTTGTGCATGTGAGTAAGAGTGTGAGTGTGTGTGTGTGTGTGTGTGTGTGTGTGTGTGTGTGTGTGTGTTGATACTGGGTATCTTCCTCAGTCTCTTCTCTACCTTAGTTTTTGAAATAGGGTCTCTGAACCTGAAGCTTACCAAGTCAGCTAGGCCACCCGTGAGCTCCACCTGTCTCCACTTCTCTAGAGTTGAGAATATACCTACACTGCTGAACCTGGCTTTTCATGCAGATAAGAGGGTCAGAGCTTAGGTCTCTGTACACTTTATTGACTGAACCATCTCTCCAGAGTTAAGAGTTAGCGTTAGGGTTCCCCTCAATTCTGAAGCTCTGAGGCAGACATGAAGTGCAGCCACTGTCCTCATTCCACACTACAGGCTTCCTATCAGCCCCACCACCTAACCTCCCAGCTTTACAATTCTGCTGCTTCCCCGTGTCTTCACTCTTTTCTTAACTGGACTTGGGATGGAACTAAGGAATGCAGCTGTGTTCACTACACTATTTCCAACAGTCAGCCTGGCTACTCCCATCCTCAAAACTATAATCACTGATCTCTATGATTCTGTTTGCTAGGTCTCTCTGAACAAATCTTATTCCTCAAGTCCACTGCTGTTTCTCCAGGTAGGGCCCTTATCTTCCATAAAAGTACAGCCAGTTTCCCAGTTTCCTTGACCTCTAGCCTCTCTTTCCCTCCAAGCCAATCTCCATAATGTCAGATTAAAATGCAAATCAGACACAATATTTATAGCTATTAGGTCTGGATTGTGGCCCTGAAAAGTGGGAAGCTCTACCCACCATCATTTGCAGACCGTTACCTTATTTGAAACTAAGCTGCTTGCATCAGTTATCAATTAAAAATTAAGTCAATGGGATAAACCCTAAACCAATATGACTAGGGTATTGATAAAACAGAGAAAATGTGGGGCCATACTTATAGTATGTGAAGAATGTATGTAAGAAACAAGAAGGGCCAAGAAATGCAAAATTCAAAAGAACAGAGGGTGCGGTGCCTCTGTACCTTCCTCAGAGCTTTATTTTTTAGTGTGTGTGTATGTGTGTATGTTACACCTGCATTTTCTATGCACCATGTTCATACCTGGTGTCCATGGAGGTCAAATCCCCTGGACTGGAATTATAAACAATTGTAAGCTTCCATGTGGATGCTGGGAATCGAACCTGGGTTTTCTAGAAGGGTATTCAGTGGTCTTAACTACTGAGCCGTCTCTCCAGCCCCTAGACTTCTAGCTTCTACAACTATCATACAATAGAATTTACTTGTTTTAAGCCACTTGGTTTATGGTACTTGTTACAACAGTTCTAGGAAACGAATACTTTGTTTTAAAGTATTTTTTTTTTCTAGAGACTTTTCTTAGAGAGTAAATGAATAAGAAATTCCACATTTAGAAATTTACCCTAAAGAAAATAGTAAGTTGGGTGTGGTAGTGTATGCCTTTAATCCCGGCACTCAGAGAGGCATAGGCAGGTGTATTTCTGTGAGTTTGAGGCCAGTCTGGTCTACAAAGGGAATCCAAAATAAGAAAGGATTCACAGAGAAACCATGTCTCAAAATATAAAAATAAATAAATAAACAGATAAATAAATAAATAAATAAACAAACAAGCAAAATAAAGTAAGTGCCAAGAGCAGTCCACCAGAGGTTATGCTTGCTGCTTGAACCCCAGGTATGGCCCCTGCGTACAGACTGTCCTCGCTACCTCAATGTCTGCCCAAGCTACTCTCAAAAGTGTTGCCTCTACTTGTCACCAAATCCCAGCCCAAAATGCCTCTACCAGAAGCCAAGCCAGCCTCCAGAACCCCAGGCCCCAACTCCAGTGAAGGACTCCCGGCTGGACCAGAGGCCAGTCTAGCCACCAGACACCCAGCCTCCAACTTGGTTGGAGACTCTCTATCCAACCATTGGCCATTCAAGCCAGAAGACAAGAGAGGAAACAAAAACCAGAGACAAAACACCCATCCAACAAAGACAAACCCAGAAATCAGCACCTAGACCTATAATCATCTAGATGCCTAGACCCCTGTGTAAGAGCACAACAGCAGCCAAAGCAATGTGTCACAACCAGAGCCCAGCTATCCTACTACAACAATCCCTGAATATTCCAACCCAGCCGAAGCACAGGCAAACCAGCTTAAAACGGTGTAAAGAAGGTGATAGAGGCCCTTAAGAGAAAGTGAATAAAGCCTTTAAAGAAATCAAGGAAAAGACAAATAAAAATTGGAGAAAATAAATAAATCCCTTAAAGAAAGCCAAGAAAAAACAAAACAAAACAAAACAAACAAAAAAAAAAAAACAGATGAAAAAAACAAATGAAACTATTTAAGGCCTGAAAATGGAAATAGAAGCAATAAAGAAAATGCAAACTGGGGGGATTCTGGAGATGGAAAATCGAGGTAGGAGAACAGAAGCATTACCAAAAAGATATAAGAGATAGAAGAAAGAATCTCAGGTGTTGAAGATATGACAGAAGAAATAGATACATCAATCAAAGAAAAATATTAAATCTAAAAAATTTCTGACACAAAACATCCACAAAATCTGAGACATTATGAAAAGACCAAACTCAAGAGTAATAGGAATGGAAGAAAGAAGAATAATCCTAGTCAAATGCCCAGAAGATATTTCCAAGAAAATCATAGAAGAAATTTTTCCAAACCTAAAGAAAAACATACTGACAAAATAAAGGTACAAGAAGCTTACAGAATACCAAATAGATTGGACAAGAAAAGAGAGACCCCCTCATCACATAATAATCAAAACATTAATCAAAGAAAGAACAAAGAAAGAACAGTAAAAGATGCGAGGGAAGAAAGCCAAGTAACATAAAGGCAGATCTTATAGAATTAAATCTGACTTCTCAATGAAGACTCGAAAAGCTAGAAGGGCCTGGAGAGATATTCTACAGATTCTAAGAGATCACAGATGCCAGCCCAGACTACTTAGCACCCAGCAAAACTTTCAATCACCATAGATAGAGAAAACAAAATATTCCATGATAAAGTCAAATTTAAACAATATCTCTCCATAAATCTAGCCCTACAGAGGGTACTAGAAGGAAAACTCCAATCCACGGTAAACTACACCTATGGAAACACAGGAAATAAATACCCTCACACCAGCATAACCCAAAGAACATAAACCACCACCACCACCAACAACAACAACAAAATAACAGCAATTAACAATCACTGGTCACTGATGTATCAATAGCAATGGACTCAATTCCCAAATAAAAAAGGCACAGACTAACAGAATGGATGTGAAATCAGAATCTATTCTGCTGCTATATACAAGAAACATACCTCAACATCAAAGACAGACATTATCTCAGAGTTAAAGAATGGGGAAAATTTTTTTCCAAGCAAATGTACCTGAGAAACAAGCTGGACTAGCCATTCTAAAATTTAACAAAAGATTTCAAATCAAAATTAATCAAAAGATATCAAGGACAATTTATATTAATCAAAAGAAAAATCCACAAAGATGATCATTCAATTTGTAACATCTATGCCCAAATACAAGGGCCATCCACATCTGTAAAGGAAATATTACTAAAGCTTAAATCAAACATCAGCCCTCACAAATTGACTGTAGAAGACTTCAATGCTTCACTCTTAACAATGGACAGGTCATCTAGACAAAAACTAAACAGAAAAGTAATGGAGCTAACACATGTCTACAGAACATTTCACACAAACAAACAATTATCCTGGAACATTATCCAAAACTGACCACATCTAAGTCACAAAGCAAATCTCAACAGACACAAGAAAATTTTAATAATCCCCTGCATCCTATCAGACGACCACAAACTAAAGCTGGATTTCAATAATAATTGAAAGACTACAAAGTTATGGAAACTGAACAACTTTATACTAAATGACTACTGGGTCAAGGCAGAAATTTAAAACAAAAATTAAAGACTTCCTAGTATTCAATAAAATGAATACATAACATACCCACTTCTGAGACACAATGAAAGCAGTGCTAAGAGGAAAGCTCAGAGCACTAGTGCCTACATAAAGAAATTGGAGCGATCTCATACTAGCAACTTAATAGCACATCTAGAAGCTCTAGAACAAAAAGAAACAAGCTCACCTAATAAGAGTAAATGGCAGGAAATAATCAAACTGAGCAATAATCAAACTGAAAGCAATAAAACAGAAACAAGGAGAACAATACAATAAATTAATAAAACAAAGAGTTGGGTTTTTTTTTTTTTGAGAAAAATCAACAAGATAGAAAAACCCTTATCCAAATTAACTATAAGATGGAGAGAAACTATCCAAATTAACAAAATCAGAAATGAAGACAGGGATATAACAACATAAACCCAGGAAATCCATAGAATAATTGGATTATACTTTAACTTTCTCAATAGATGCAACTTACTGAATTTAAGTCAAGATCAGATAAATAATTTAAATAAACCTATAATCCTTTAAAAGTCTCCCAACAAACAAAACAAAACAACAGAGCCAGAAAGTTTTAGTGCAGAATTCTCCCAGACGTTCAAAGAAGAGCTAATACCAATACTCCTTATTTTTTTCCCACAAAATAAAAACAGAAGAAACATTGTCAAATTCATTTTATGCAGCCACAGTCACTTTGGTAGCCAAACCACACAAAGATTCAACAAAGAGAATTACAGAGCAATTTTCCTCATGAACAACTGATTCAAAAATACTCAATAAAATACTCACAAGCTGAATCCAAGAACACATCAAAAAACATCATTCACCATGATAAAGTAGCGATGCAGAAATGGTTCAACATATGACAATCAGTCAACGTAATTCACCATGTACACAAACTGAAAGAAGAAAAACCATATGATCATCATCTCATTAGATGCTGAAAAAAAAAAAAAAAACTTTGACAAAATCCAACACCTCTTCATGATAAAAGTCTTGGAGATATTAGGGATAAAAGGCACATACCTAAACAAAATAAACACTGTATATAGCAAGCCTATAGCTAAAATAAATGAAGAGAAACTCAAAACAATTCCACTAAAACCCAGAATAAGATAAGGCTGTCCACTTTCTATTCATTATAGTACTTGAAGTACTAGCTAAAGCAGTAAGACAACTAAAGGGAATCAAAGACATACAAAAAAGGGGGAAAAAGTATCACTATGCAATATGCATAAGTGACCCCCAAATTTTCCACCAGAAAACTCTTACAACAGATAAAAACATTTAGTGAAGTGGCTAGATACAAGATTAACTCAAAACAATCAGTAGCCTTCCATACATATGAAAAATGGGTTAGGAAAGAAATCAGGGAAACAACAGCTTTCACAATAGCCACAAATAATGTATCTTGGCATAACTCTAACCAAGCAAGTGAAAAATTTGTATGAAAAAACTTCAAGTCTATGAGGAAAGAAACTGAAGATACCAGAAGATGGAAAGATCTCCCATGCTCGTGGATCATTAGGATTAACATAGTAAAAATGGCCATCTTACCAGAAGCTATCTACAGAGTCCATGTAATTACCATCAAAATACTAACACAATTCTCTACAAACCTGGAAAGAGCAATATTCAACTTCATATGGAAAAGTAAAAAACTCAGGATAGGTAAAACAAATTCTGTACAATAAGGAACTTTGGGAGGTATCACCACCCCTGAATTCAAGATCTACTACAAAGTTATAGTAATAAAAACTGCATGCTATTGGCATAAAAACAGACAGGATGATTAATGGACTCTAATTGAAGACCCACAAATAAATCCACACATCTATGGATACCTGATTTTTTATAAAGAAGCCATAAATGGGAAAAACAAAGCATCTCCAACAAATGGTTCTAGTCTAACTGAATCAGCATGTAGAAAATACAAATAGATTCATATCTATCACCTAGCCCAAAAATCAAGTCTAAGCTGATTAAAAATCTCACCATAAAACCAAACACCTGAACCGAATAGAAGTGAAAGTAGGGAATAGCCTTGAATGCATTGACACAGGAGACAGCTTCCTGAACAGAACACGGATAGCATAGGCACTAAGATCAACAAACGACTGTTGTGAAAAGATTCCACCAACTCCACATCCAACAGAGGGCTAATATCCAAAATATAAAAGACCTCAAGAAACTAGACATCAACAAACCAAACAATCTAAATTTAAAAAAAAATGGAGTAAAGATCTAGATAGAAAATTCTCAATAGAGGAATCTCAAATGGCGAAAAACACTTAGAAATGTTCGAGATCGTTAGCTATCAGGGAAATGCAAATCACAACTATATTGATATTCCATCTTACATGTATCGGAATGGCTAAAATAAAAAACACACGTGTTAGCTCATGCTGGCAAGGATATGGAGCAAGGGGAACACCACTCCACTGCAATTAGGAGTGCAAACTTGTATAGCCATGGAAATCAGTATGGCAGCTCCTCAGAAAATTGGCACTCTACCTCTAGACCCAGCTATACCACTCTGGGACATAGATCCAAAGGGAGTTTCATCCTACCACAAGGACACCTGCTCAACTATGTTCATAGCAGCTTTATTCATCAGAGCCAAAAAAAACTGGGAATAACCTAGATGCCCCTCAAGTGAAGAATGGATAAAGAAAATATAAAACAATGACATCATGAAATTTGCAGGCAAATGGATAGGACTAGAAAAAAAAAAAAAATCACCCTGAGTGAAGTAACCTAGAACCAGAAAGTCAAACACATGGTATGTCCTCACATATAAGTGGGCATTACTTGTAAAGGATAAGCATGCTATAGTCCACATACCGAGAGGCTAAGTAACGAGGAAGGCTCGGGGGTTGGGGGTCACATGGATCTCACTGGGAAGGGAAAAACAGAATAGAGTCTTCAGGTGAACTGGGGTGGGTGGAAATAGGAATAGGAAGAGTAAGGTGGCAAGGGATGTAGGGAGAGTGTGCTGGAAGAGACAACTGGAATTGGGGGGGGGTGCATTTCAGATCAATGTGGTACCCTAGTGCAATGGAAACTCCCTGGTGTCTACAAAAGTGACCTTAGGAAAGACTCCTGGTAATGGGGGATAAAGAGGATGAATTGGCCATCTTTTATAACAAAAGCAAGGCTTCAGCAGTAGAACTGGGACACCAACTCAGCCACAAAACCTTCAATCTATAATCTACCTTGTCTGCAAGATGTGCTGGGGATAATGGTGGCACAGAACTGGTCTAACTTGAGGCTCATACCATGATAAGAAACCTGGATGGCCAGGAACCAGAAGCTGGATAGTGCAGAGACCTAAGATAGAACCAAACATGACTGGAAGAAAAATTCAGTGAAATGATTCCCATGATATTCTACTACACTCATAGATCAGTGCCTAGCCCAATTGTCATAAAAGGTGACATCCAGCAACTGATGGGAACAGAGGAAGGAACTCACAGCTAAACACTAGGCAGAGTCAGGGAGAAGAGGAGGCAGAATGACTTGTAGGAGCCAGGAGTCAAGGACATCACAAGAATTCAGCCCACAAAGTCAATTAAGCAGAGCTCATAGGAAATCATAGAGACTGAAGGAACAAGCACTGACCCCATGTGGGTCTGAGCTCAGTCCTCTGCATGTAAGTTAAGGTTGTGTAGCTGGGTGTTCTTATGGGACTCCTAACTGTGGGAGTAGTGGATATCTCTGACTACTTTGCTTGCTCTTGGGAGGGTCACTTTCTCTCCTGCTGAGCTGCCTCTTCCAGTCTTGATATAAGAGCAGTGCCCAGTCTTACTGCAACTTGGTAAGCCATGTTCTGTTGCTATCCAATGAGACCTACTCTTTTTTTGAAGGAAGACAGAAGAAGAATGGTTTGGGAGAGGGGGAGGCTGGAAGGATGGAAGAAAATTTTCAGTCAGGACTTAATAAATATAAGAATAACAAACAACAACAAAAAAAACAGCCATAGATGGGCACAGACGGAAATACACGCACATCTGCGTGTGCGCACATACACACATACACACACACACACACACACACACACACACACACACACACACACAC